>NW_020170455.1:59839-95204 GCF_000524195.1 Echinococcus granulosus | reverse complement strand
ATCCCTACCGTCCTTTTTGCGCCTTCTTCCTTTGCAAGGGGGATAACGCTTACATTGATTAAGTAGTGCCTACAGTGGGGGTGATGTGATTACCTGGCCTGAAAAGTAACTGACTGCAGCAGAGAGATTGTGGAGGCTCTGCATAACTGCATGGTCACGCTTCCGCCTCAGCTCCAGAAGTCTGATATTTTACCCAGTAATGAGGCAGGGTCAAAATTGATGCTGCAAGTTTGCAGTAAGCAGAGTTGGCATATTTTATATTAATTAGGGAATTCTAGGATGCGGCATTCTTTGTCAGGTGGTCAACAAGAATGAGAGACTAATTTGATTAGAAGTGTTTGAAATTCGAATGACATACTACAGCTGGCGCAGCAGTGGAAAGAGGAGGAGTTGACCTCAGTTTAGGTGATAAATCGGTGCGTCCACTGTTCAAAAAGGTTACAAAAAGTTGCCTTAATTTGTTCGTATTAGGTTTCTTTTTTCTTACTGGGGGTGTTACCTATCTCATATCTGGGTTCTATGACCTTCTCCTTGCCAAACTCCACAGAATCAGTCATTCACAGTGGATACCTTCTTTCCTGACGAACAGTGTCTACATCAAGCTTCCATAGTTAGGATTTGGTTTTTTGAACCGGATTTACTTTCCACTGAAGCTGAAGTTAGTCTTCAAGTCTCCTTTGACGACGTTATAAGGTGAAATGATATGTAAAAGGGAAGAATAAAGGTGTGGGCAGATTGCCAAAACACGTCGATTCGCGGAGAATGAAGAATGCATGCGCACGGAGCAACTATACAACTAGGAAAACTCGGCTTCACGGGTGGATTAGACGTATTCCCAGTCCTGTCAAACAGTCATTCTAGTCACGCTTAATGGTTCTGAAGCTCTCTTCACCACATGCATTGCGGCATCACAGCCATTTAGCGAGCCGGACAGCAGCACTTTAATTCGACAGCAGTTTTGCTTGAAGCCTTTGACTTCTCTTTAAACGGGCGTTTTGCAAGAATCCTTTGTTACTAATACAAACCAATCACTGCAGAGGCAGCTAAAGCAAACAACCCTTTTTTTAAAAATGCTGATTAAATTACTTCATCGCTAATTGCAATGCATCGACCAATGGTTTATTTATTCGTTTTGGTTACGTGGGCACCAATGGATTCACCATTGAAATTCTATTACTTAGCGTGGCTTTCGAGCTGTCAGTGTAGCCCTCCAATCCTTCTGCACGTTACTAACACATTTTCTGTGCCAGTATTATAATTTCTTTTGTCTTACGGGAAGTCTCGAGGCTCTGTATCGGTGGCAGCGGAAAGGACATCTGCTTTGGTTTTTATTACTGAATGCTAAACCTTAAAGCGAAGGAAAAAGGTTACGCTACGAATGGAAGGATCGGTGGCAACTCTTAATAGAAGTGTTGGAAATGACATCTACCCTTGTCCCGTGTTCTAAAGGAAAGCCATTAACAAATGAAGTGACTCTGGCCGTGTATCATCCGGGAAGTGCCCTTGGAGCAGCCCGTGATATCCTTATGAAGATATCGACAAGGTGAGCACACAAAATACCTCCCACCTCTCTACTGGCTGGATGGAACTCTGATAGGCATGACAGGGCAGCTTGGTAGTAAAAACAGCGTGGTACATAGAACCAGGCAATAAAACTTTTCTCCACATAACTATTTTTAGCACCGTCTTTTACTAAACGACTTTGCTGTTAAGTCACACAAGATGATCACAACGTTCCTCTTTCTCTAATACACTTCCTTAACAGGATGATGCTTTAGATCTAGCGGAATTGCCAAGAAAGACTAATAACGTTTCAGCCAAATATCCTCTCACTTCCACACAAATTTAGTGACTGATGTGGCTGATTAGTTCGTAAATGTCTTTCCTACAGCACCAATTGCGTTGTGGTGGCCAAAGCGGGATGTGAACCGAGGAAGGCGTTGGGGACTTCACGATCCTGTAAAGTCTACTCACACAAAACATTTGATTTCCAGAAGCAAACAATTCAGTCTTACCAATTTTATTTCCAGTTGTTGATTATATTCTATATTTTATCACCAAGGGAAGGTGATAGTCATCACTAAAGGGGATATCAGCAAGGAAGTAAGAAGGATGGAGGAGCATTTCCTGTCCTGGCCTTAAGATTTTCTTACAGATACTTTTCGTGGTACGAGGCAAGGCTTTTGTCCCAATTACTGACTTTTCACATATATTAAACAACATTAGGAGTCTTCTGGGGATGAAGTGATGCCTGTTTTAGAGGTATGAGATAGATAGAGGCTGATTGGCGACATGCTCATTCCCATCACATCACCAGAGGCATTATCCAGGTGACAAATCCTTCCCAGCCCCAATTTTTTGACAAAAAGGTGATTATTTATTAACCCTATCATCATCTATTTATGGATAATATGTGATTGGGATTAATTTGGTCAGCTATTCCAACTCCTCCTCACCAGATGATAGGCTGGCAAACAGGTGGCTGCACAAGCCATGTTCAATACTGTTGAAAGTTATTCCTGACATTTCCAGTTCCGGAAGCCATTTCTGGGCAGTGTTATCTGCTTCCGCACACAGACATTCTTTAAGATAAAAGCTAACCGAAATGAGTAACGCCCATTTGGGTTGGCTTGCAAAGCGGTGGGGACAGCCTTTAAGACAGAGAACTTTTGTGTCCGTCTAAATCACCACATCATGTGGACTATTCTGGTGGCCTCCTTTTAAGCTGGGCTGAGTGGGTGGATAAGGAAGTCGCCCTACCCTCATGAACCCCTAGCCCTAATTAATTTAGATTTAGAATTGCCCATGGCGTAGGGAGAAGCTATTTACTGTATGCCCTGTCCCCAGAGCTGCGAAATTATCCCATTACTGCCAACTTATAGCCAAGAAAAGGAACTGCAGCAAAATATATTTTGTTGTTATTATTTTATGCTTACCACGTATTTTAGGGATTGAGATTTCTATTTCCTAAATGGAAGACATTTTAAATGCACTACCAAAATTTTGTGCTGGTCACGAAAGATATTCGAATTGCAATACATAAGGCGTTGACATGGAACTCTTCCTCTTAATTTGAAAGCTATGAAGAAGCTTTCACTTATGGCTGCATTACAGGCCCCAGTGGTCGGTGCATGCGTCGTAGACCAGCCTGGTCCGGACAATTAATCATGAAAATGGGAACGAAGGCATGCGATGCGAGCCTGCGCAGAAGACTTCATGCATAGTTTGTGCGATTCGGAGACATTTCGAGGCTCAGTAATCGGACAAAGGCTACTGAGACAGCCATCCGTTCGCCTGCTATTGACGATCCAGACCATGGTGATTCGTGGTTCACAGCACAACGTTCTCATTGCTGGACGTGAAACTGACGTGAGGCTAGCGCTCAAATTTGTCTGGTTTTGCCAACGGTGTAGAGAATAGGGAATAATTTCGGTTTTGAGTAGTTAGCCTAAATAAATAAGTTTTTAAGGTTAACGATAATTTGAACCACAATGCCTCAGGGTGGTTCAGCCGTGCTGACATATCTGTGCTGAATCTCCTCCCCAGGTATTGACTTTTTTCTTTCAGTTTCGTTTGTAAAACTAAAATTCCGGCTTTTCATGAACGGTAATGTAATTCGGAAATTATTTCCTAAACTTTCGTAATTCTGATATTTTATTTTGGCAGCAATTTTAACAAGAAAGCTAAAATTTTTTATTTTGCAGCGCTTTTAATCTTAAAGCACAAGGTGTTTAATAATGTGGTCTCTGCTATACCATGGTAACTTGATCCTCTCACGTCATTATAAGTGTCAACCGCTCCTTCTCAAGACACGGATGGTGGTTATTGCGGTTACTCGCACTGAAAGTTAAAACCTGTCTGAGGCCTGCCTTGTTGCTAGCCTTCTCCAAATGGCTTCGATGAGCAACAAATCTGATTTATTAACAATCGAAATGCCCGGTAGCTGATTTGGGTATTAAAGGGCAAAAACACCAGAAGTACTTAGAAATTGACTTTAGTACTCTTCATGATTACCAGGTAGTACGCAACATTTGACTATTTTTTTTAAATATACTTCTACCTACACAGTTTGTACTTCCACCTGGCAGGAGGGCTTGCCTTTGGCGCCTACAATTTCCCGGTCCTGCTGCACGTCAGTAATAAAACTTCTTTTTATTTTATGGAGAGATATGAATACCTACGGACCGGATGTGCAAATGGATTTTGAAAAAATTTTTCAAGCTTTAGGGCCTCAGTGAGTTTTAGAAACCTCCTTTCCATACTGAAATAGGATGGAAGACACCCAAGCAAATTTTGTTCGATGATGAATCGTGTGGTATAACCAGATTCTTAAGCCCATCTTCCAAATGTCGTACGAAGTTTTGCTCTGTTACAGAAATGCAAATCTAGGAAGTGCGACACCTACGCTGTTTGTACTTCCGCGTGGCAGTAGGGCCTATCTTTGGCGCCTACAGTTTCCTGGTCCTGTTGCTAGCTTTTTGAAGGCCTTCCGTAAGAGGCCATGATTGACGGCCAATTAGTTTTTAAAATCGAAGCACCTCTGTTGCAAAATTAGTTTTGGTCAATAGCGTATGTACCAAAGGAAAAATTGTTTGTGTTTAGAGGGGGTTTCAGCAGAAAATTTGAAGGAAACTGCAGTTTAACTTTCTCGAATCATTTTTGATAAGCAGGGAAGCCTTTTTCTAAAGTGAATGGCAGAGGCAGAAAAATAAAACCGTCATTTTAAATAAGACTGTTAATGAACGAATAAAAAGTGGGTTATATTATTAAGAAAATGCGGAACGATCCTCCTTAACTAACCTAAGTGGTATCTAGGTGTAGGTTCCTTGTTTTTATGCCGGTAAAAGACAGAATTTGCTGTCCACGGGGGCACTAAACCGTTAATTCACTCTGCTCTCAACTGATGTTGCTTAAAGAATGGAAGTAAGCAGTTAATGGTGCATTGAGAAAGGCCATTAGCTCCTCAAGTGGCGAAAGTAGAGCTGGCAGGCTCTGCTGGATGGCCAATAAGGTTGCCAATTTTTGGCAAACCTGACCTGCATGCGCCATTGTGTCACTGGCATGGTACCCTTTACTGACGCCCTCGTATCATAAATAATGAGTTGGACCCAATAAGTGTGATTCTGGCTCATCTACGTCACGAATCCGTTTTGCTATGTTTGAAGGCGTCAGAAAAGTCCTATTTACTTGTAATGACGAGGCATCACTCCAAACGATCCACTTAGCACTCCGGATACCTTGCGTATTTACTGACAATTACATTTAACGTCCTTCAGCTATTTTTGTTGAACAAGTTTTTCTAAAGTACTTGCATATGTGTACTTTTAAATGACTGAAGTGTTTCGCACAACGCCCAATCGGTAAGCATGTCTACAAAACGCCCACGGCACTGATATTTATCTGAGGAAATTCTTAAAAATTTCCCCGAAATACAGAGGGAATAAAAAAGCACCCTTTTTTACCAACACTCTTGTTCATCATGGTGCTAATGAATCTGGAGCAAGGAAACAATAGTCGATGGATAATCGCCGAAGCCAGCACTCTATCCCCAATTCCGAACTCCCAAGGCATTATAAGACGACTGCATGAGAGATTCTTAGCTTTAGAGTTGCTCTCGGTAGTCTTTCTGCTCACAATTCCAGTGTAGAACCGGTTGATGCCCCAAAGAAATGCCAGTGGTGGAGGGAAGTTATAAGACACTTTGCCTTTCCTGCTTTCACTTTACCTTAATGAAATCCAAATTTTTAAAGAAGTTTTAAATCTAAATGAAAAAATTGTAGTAAAATGATTTTGGATTGGAAGCTTATTCTACGGGAGGTCAGAAGCATTATTTACCCTCCTCCAAAATTACCACCACCATCTTAACTGAGTACCTAAGGTGTCGTGAAATTGGCCAGATGAGCAGGGGCTGAAACTCAAAAATTAGGAGAGGAAAAAAGGTTAACACTGATGTGGGTAACAAAGGTATGCACCAGTCAATCAAATTCTAACAACAGTGGAAGTTGAAGACGTCGCCAAGCTGGGTAAAGTGAATACAAGGAAGGTGATTGTGAATGCTAAAGGTCGAATTGTGAGGGCTGCCCTAGGCTTAGGGTTTAGAAACCAACTTCTTGGAGGGGTTTTATCACATAGTTTTAACATTTCCTTACAAAATACTATTAGGCCAAGAAACAACCTGGGCGATTGGGCCACTCCGTGAAATAGCGAGTCCGGTAGGAACTACTTATATTTGAGCACGAATACTGGCACGATTCCTGTCAGAACATCAAGGAGGATAAACTCTTCAAGATGGAATACTTTACAGTCTCATTTCAGAGTTCAAATATTTAAGTGTTGAATATGTCAAAAAGTTAAAATATCACTTTCTCGTAACATAATTTAAACATCATTTAACTTAAAGGGTTGATTTAAATAATGACAAAACCAATTAACTTGGGCCAGTTAAATTTTGTTAACAGTCATCGAACTAGACCATTTAACATGCTTCAGAGAAAAAAAGCGCCCCATTTAGTGGTCAAAAATTAGTGAACTGCTGTACCTAATAGGTCTATCCACAGAATCTTGCCTCATATAGAGCCTTCGTCGTTTTAGGCCCTTTGTTTGGTGCTGTCTCCGGAGCTTCTTTCCTTCAAACGCCATTTTCAATGCGATTTTTCCTTGTCCTCTTCACATTTATCCAGTGGTGTACCCTTACAGGGGTGTATTTTATTTTGTTGAACTCTAATTATTTATGTACGTAGCTTTGTATTGCAAACCAAGTAATTTGGAAGTGAGATGACTCTTGTCACGTAAAATGAAAGTAACGATTTCTTCGGTAAGGAGGGGATGGGCGGCGTAATCTAACCCCTGCCATTTAAAAGACATATTAAGAAAATGCGTTTTCAGTCAAACAAAGTGAGCATTAACTAGTACACTAATCGTAGAAATAACATGAACCTGCCTTCTTAATGATGCCGTGGATATCAATCAAGTGTTCTGCATGTTTCGATCACTTTTAGGGGTTACTGACTTTTGCTTGACTCGGTACTAGATTTTATACTAAATAACTTGTTTAAATACGCATCTTAGGCGGCAAGAGACCATAGTAGACTAAACTCGCCACATAGGGAACCCCATCGTTCTCCACGGAGGAAGTAAATGGAGATCCAGGGGATTTAGACTGTTAACGAAATTTTTAATCCAGAAATAAAGCATAATTTGTGAGTCAGAAAATTCAATCAGTGTTTCTTCGACTAGATGTCATCTGTAGGACGTGATCAAATGTTTGATTATATTTGACTATCTGATACTTCACCACTTCTAAACTGGTGGCATTGCCTTCTGGTCATATCAGAATCTTCAACCAGAAGCGAATCATTCTATTGGAATGCCTTATTCCGGCTCCACTAAAGGCTCAGAAAGCTAACTCGGCAGTAGCGGCTAGTGGACTGGATTAAAAGGAACAACTGAGGCAACACCAGACCTAAGCGCTGAGTGAAGGGCTGCTAAACAGCACTGCGATGAGAACGGAATGATGAGAAAGGATTATTTTTTCACCTAAAGTGTGTTTGTTGATAGTGGAGTTGTGAGAATCCAGTAAATTCCCCTTCCTTAATACAGGTACCTGATGTGACGATATTTCGAATAAAATGGAGTGGGTTGGACAATATGCAATGCTGGCTTTAAGGCCAAGTGCGTTGGACCTCTGTGGATGTGTAATAACAAGCCCTGGTGACTTGTTGTCGGGTTGACAACACCAGCAACGTTTAGATGACCGAAACAGCTGCATGTTCAAAGGCAACCGCGGGAACAGCGCTGGGGCTAGAACCTGCACCAGGTCTTGGTGACATGCCAATCTGGCTGAGGCTACAGCCTCAGCCATTTATTGCGTCAACAATAAGTCTTGATTTTAGACTGGCGCGCCTTGTAACGACTTCTGCGACGACAAAGTGCCAGAGGACGTTTAATTCCCTTCCCTTTTAAGTTGAAATGTCTTTAAATGTCGGAAGCTTGCTATTTGTCGGTCAATTGTTTTGCTAAGTCGCATATTTTTTTGTTAGATAGACCATTTACTTGTTTATCCAAGTTCTCCCACAAATGTCCAAAACAGCATTTATTCTAATCCCACTGGCTTTTAAAATAGCAAATAAAATATGTTCACTGGAAGGAAGCTTAAAATGCTCACGTAGGATTAAAAAGAGGATCAGTGCACGAACCGGCCATTGGATGTGGTATTGACGAATGGACAAAACATAGGTTGATGAAGTTTGCCTTAGTTTCGGGCAGTAGCACCAGACACTTAAACTGCGAGACAGTGAATACACTGAATCACTAGAAAGCGGGTTTGGCTTTGGCTCCTACGGTTCAACCAAAAGCGAATTCTTGCCACCCCTGCCTCCGGTTCCATGTGTTTACAGTAAGCGCAGCTCCTTCCTGCATAACTCGGGATGGAGTGAGTTTCTTCTATGCGGCTATTTGTTCTATACAGTAACACAGTTATCAAGAAATCCCCTTTAAAGGAGAACTCTTAACCTTCATTGCTTTTTTTAGATGAATTGTTGGAAAACGTCTAAAGGAAGGTAAAATGACAGCAGCTCCGGATACTCTTTCACTGGGGTAGGTATTCCACCACTGAATAGTTGACTTACAGTTTGGATTTTTACTGTCTTTCCCATTACCGAACCCATTTACCATCACTACCCGCCTTCTACGATCCTATGCACATATTAGCACGAAAATTCAACAGCCTCCTGCATATTTAAGAAATCGTTTTGAAACGGTATTTTCCAGCTTTTACATTTCGCCATTTAAAATAACAAATTAGTTGGCGCAAATAGTCCTTTTAAATAAAATCATGTTTTTAAAAATGACTTTAGCATTTACTAGCTGCTTCGCGGTTGTCATCATTAATATTGTATTCACCATCGAAATCGCAGTTTTAGTGATCTGGAATGAACTCATCAATTAAAGATCTCATACCGAGAAAGTCGCCCCAAAATATGACTTATTTCGCAGGAGTTTTTTTGAAATGTTTTAATAAAAATCTTAAAATTTGTGCTCTCAACTTCTTAGTTATTTGTTAGGCATAAAAGTGGAAACAAGTGTTATTTAAAATAATGCCTGGTGAATTTGTATTACTGGCGCAAGTTTTTTATCAAATCTATGATCTGTTTTAACAATTCCAGTCTGCAAACATAATTAGAGTATCTTTACAGCTCATTGTTAAATCCCAACTGCTTTGTTTGTGTCGTGAACCAAATAGAATTGCCCTGAAAATGTCTGAGGTTTTGTGAGAGATTATTGTTGAACCATTTTTGGAAGGTAGGTAAACTCTCTGTACACTCCCAAAGAGGTTGTAGAATGTTATGGTCTAAATGTGCGGAGAGATGACGTGGACGCTGTGCCATGGCATCAAAGTGGTGGCTAGCAGAAGAATGTCGCGCTGTGTCATAGCTCACCCGCTCTGTTTTCGTACTCTGGGCTTCCAGTGTTTGGCTCTCTAAGTCCAACATCAAAATTTAATCCTTTTGGTCCCGAATTCGGTCATGCCTTTAGCGGATTTGGGAGTGATCCAGGCCTTCACCTCCGCTGTGAACTGCATTGAGGGGGTTCGCTTGTCTTGTGCAGCTCAAGATGAGCCAACGCTCTGTAGCCAGTGCATTTAGTATGTCTTTTGGGATTAGCTGGAAAAATTGCCCCGAAACAGGCGTTTAACGATGATTGTATTTTCGGTTTGTAACTCTTAAGCGTTTGACACGAAGATCAGATAAACTTTACGAGTAGACATTTGGGTGTAGAGTTTTTCTTGCCTGTTAATGGATTTTCACCCATAAATTCACCTGAGACACTTAAGTTCCAAAAGCGCGGTCCACTTGTTTAAGCAACTTTGCCTCCACTTTTTAAATATTTAACCACCACGAATTTTCCCCGTCTACTTTATACATCAAATCACCACTAAGTTGTGCTCATGGAAATGGGTGATAAAAATTACCTGATTTAAACTTGCCTTCAAGTTCTTTCCCACTTTTAGAAAGGGCAATGCGTTTGAATTACTGCGACGTGAATCAGCGTTTCACTAATGGTCTGGTCGGATCACAAAGTGGTGATGATCTTGTGAATTATGAGTTTCATACACTAGTAAAGTCATGGTCCTCCACTACGGAGATTATTTTTCCGATTAAAAGCCAGGTAGCTGAAGCAATTAGCATCAGGTCTGTTGTAATCACTCCCCAATGCCTGTGTCCGATGAGGGGTTAAGAGGCAAATAATTTAGCATTTACCACTGTGCTATTAAAAGGGGGGCCTATCTATGTTTCACCTTACTTGAAAAGAACTTATTGAGTAAAACACTCCTAAATTAAGCAATCAGACGCACACTTTTGAGCTTTATTAAGTAGCCTCTAACTTAATGCTTGAAATCTTCAAGGCCAAATTGCAAGTTGATTGGGTCATGACAACAACAGACTAGAAGACTCTTGCCGAATTTAAGTGTGGTTTACAACACCGAGTCTTGTGACTTCTAGGAACCCATAAAATACATTCTACTGCGACTCATCTCCCTATTGTGCCCTCCTCCGTCCTCGAGTTACTTTGAATCCTCTCGTCATATGGATGGCTGGTGGAGGTGAATCAGACTTCTCTGCCCAACGAAGATCGCAGCTACAGAAACTGTTTGCCCAATCTCCAGTGGGACGCTTAAAAAGTACACAGCGCGTGGTCATTCAGCATTCCACTCGAAAATGGTTTTACTTCCCCGTTCAGTTGCCTCAGTGGTGCATCGCTGTCTACTTCTGATTAGAATAGGAAAGTACTCACCTCTTAAGTAAGTCAAGATGAAAGTCTAAAGTTGTTTTAGTCCTCTCTGACGTGACTTATAAAGCAAACATTTGACCTAATCAACCTTTTGAGCTATTCTTTTATTGCAGGAAATCGGGCGATCACTTGGTTGCCCGATACTTTTATGAAGGAAAAACACCTTACATATTCAAAAGTGTCTTGTCCAGAGAGCATTTTTTTTCCAAAGAAGGCTTTTTATTATAACTAAGTGATACGTTATGAAAATGAACCATAAAAATCGCCTTTTTCTGCCTATATCAGTATACATAGAGACCGACGTGAATAATAACAACTGATTTAAGCAAGAAAAAACACTTTTGGCTAAAGAATAAGGACAATGAAATTATTTATTTATTCATAAACACTATTAAAATTCATTTATAAGTTAAGTATTAATATTTTATCCACTTCTGAGATATTAGTTTTCAGGACAAATCGGTATTTACTGAAAAAATGGAACATTGTCAGTTTTAAGGTACCACCCGTCAGGATGTTTGTTCACCTTTTTTAAGGTAAATTAGGAGAAAAGTGATGACGGAGATTTCAAACTCATTACTGATGCATACTCGATCCGCAGTCTGAAGTTTCTTACCACACTCTGCTATCCGTCCAATCGCCTTCGGGTTTGTCCCTCAATCCACCAATCAGCCCGCTCGGAATCACTAAGTGGCCGTGGCCGGATTGCGGCACGTTGAAAGCCAAGTGTACCACCATCACACTTAGCTTGCACGCAAAAAGGAGGCCAAATTTTCTAGCTAATGGGTCTAGCCCGATGGATATGGATCGTCCTCCTCGTTACCGTCAGTGAACTCCAAATGGCCCCCTATGGGGTTCTCTACCATAAACTCAAGGTCAGAATTCCCGGTGACATCATGATTGGTGCACTTTTTCCTATCCACGAACAACCGACAGTGGAAACAGCCTTCTCTAGACAATGTGGCAACGTGCGAGAACAGTATGGAATCCATAGAATAGAAACCCTCATCCGAACCATTCAGATGATCAATGAGAATGAGAACATCCTCCCGAGGATTCGTCTAGGAGTGGACGCTCGAGACACCTGTTGGTATGCTCCAATAGCCCTGGAACAGTGCATGGACTTTATTCGAACTGCATTTATCTACCGAGAGTACGAAGACTGTCTACAAATGACAAATGGATCGAATGGGAAGTGTCTACCGCCTGGCGTATCACCCAGTAGTATCGAGATACCGATTGCCGCGTTGATTGGACCTGGTTCGAGTGAGATGACCAAACAGGTACATCAAGTGCTGCAGCTGTTCTCCATTCCCCAAATTGGCTACTCAGCTACTGCCGCGGAATTAAGTAACATCGCGGAGTATCAGTACTTTCTGCGAGTCGTGCCATCAGACGACTTGCAGGTTGAGGTTATTGTTTCCCTTTTGAAGAGATATGGATGGACTTACGTGGCTTTAGTGAATTCTAATGGTGAGATTTTTTTGAGTTCTTCTATAGATACTTCATAATGCTTGGAAGTAAGAGTTTACTTCCACGGGTAGCTAGCCTAAAGTAACGACGACAATGTTGACGATGGTAGCGTTTACTCTCCATTGTTTTGGCCCTGTCCTAGGGCTTTCACTGTCAAAGTGTCATAAGTTCATCCTAGTAAGGAGGTAGAAAAATCATATCTGTTTTATAATACGTTTTGGTTTATTGCTGTGTAAGGATTGCCGGTTATAAATATAAACAACTTGTTGTGTTCAGGTACCGTGGACGACCAGAAGGGATAGACTTCAATACCGTTCATCCACAACATATCAGAGGGATGGCTGAAATGCCTCTAATTCTCTTATTCAATTCCTTGGAAATAAGTTAGGTCTTTTTTGGGTATAGTCTTTGAGTTTTGAACATAAATTTTGCTATCTCAATAGACATCATGAAACAGAGCCCAAGTAGGGTTAATGCTTGTACTGGGCCATCCTGTGGTATCTTCTAATACTACTTTTCCATACCGTGCAAAGTAATCCCACTTTCGTTTCTTCTCCAAGAGAGGAATGAATTTGCCCTTCCAACAAACATTCAACTCGTGGTGCCCAATCTGTGGGAGAGCACAAGGCATAAGTTTATCCCACAATCCTAACTGCCATGCCAAAGTGACCCAGCGATTGTCTTGTCAGACGACTATGACATTTATCTTTTCCTTCCGTTCCCATTCCTTTCAAAGAAAACGTAGATATGCAGGTTGTTTTGTAAAAACTACATCAAAATTTTTCACCATAAGCCAGACGGTAATGAGTAAGCAACTCGATCCTGGATGGAGTCAGCCTACCTCGATCCTCGAAAGCACGGGCCTGAAGGAATGATGGCGGAATAATCGCAAGTGGACTTCAGACGAGGCATTTGCCTTCAAACTAACAGTTAGCTGTTACTAGTGGGGTAACTTCAGACCTCTGACCTGTCAGTGCTAGTCCCGTCTTACTGGCAAAGCTAATTTCATGAAGTCCGCAATTAAGTTGGCTAGACTTCACAAAAACCTGTTTTTGTGGTCTTAAAATTGAGCAATTAATTTCTGCTTTTTGCGCTTAAAGGCGGATTCTTTTTATTTATCATTTATTGCTGAAAGGTTACTCTTTGGTAATTCTTTTCAAGAGTCAATGGGTAGAAGTTTAGCCCCGCATAAATTGCGGTAGAAAAGAATTGTCTACTAAGATAACTACACTGTGTCTGTCATTTCGAAAAAAGAAAGGAAATTTTGCATTGTCAGTTTGCATATGTCTACAGCTGACGCTTTGAATGTGAACGTCAGCTTCACTTTTTAAAATCTACCATGTCAATTCATCATTATATGCTCACAAAATTATCTTTTGCCTCGCTTAGTCTCAACTTCTTGATTAGCTGAAGCAATTTTTACCCATCATTTCAAATTTATTTGTTTTGGGTGGGCAAAAGCTTAAAGGAGTGTCAAAAAATTTTTCCTTATCCAGGAGAAAAAGGCACAAAAATACACCAGTAATTGCCGTCAACGTTGTGACAGTAATTGCCACGCTATAGCTGCAAGACCGACCGCAGTCTGGTCTACCACGTGGTCTGCTGTGTTGATCAACCGAATATGGCATTTACGGTAAAAAAATGTAAGAAAATAACTAGGCTTAGCTTTAATAAAAGGCAAATTCAAATAAGTTGGCGGATGAATTCAGACAGGGAGATAAGTTAGCGCATAGAAGTAGTGGAAGAAATATCAAATGTTACTCTATGTCTCCCAAGTATTATCAAGAATCGTTGGAAGGTGTCAGGGCCTGAATAGAACCAGATCACAAATATACATGGCGCCCTGTATGCCAAGAAACCCGAGAGAAGCCAACTGAAACAAATAGCACTTGTCACCATCAGCAAAATAATTTTTTTAATTTGGTCTATTTTCTTCTAAAATATTAAGAATGTAGGCAATCGGGACCACTAATCGCAGCTTTGTCACTTTTAATTACTGATGGAACTTTCGTTTCAATTTAATTTACGCAGACATTAGCCCAGACTGGGGGTTCACGCATGGCACAAATGATGCGCACCCGAGGCGCAACTGTTGGATTGTGCAGACTATTTTAATTAAAAAATTTCTAAAAGTACACATTGAACTGTTTTTATTTTAAATGTTTTGAAACACTAAGTAACCCTGTCAAGTTACTTGTTTAAATGGTTACCTACCGAACGCTTTGGAAAGAAATGCTTTGCTCTGGAGTATATTTAAGAGCTGCTCAGATGGAATCTTTCTCCAAGTGACTTTTTAACTACAGATCATCAGAAATGTTTTGGAGTAATAGTTTTCGCAGATTTTGGAATAATTAAATGGCCATCTACTTTAAAGCGGCAACTTCAAACTTACTTCACCCTTAATTGTGGTCGGTCGGTTGCAACTGTGTTTTGAAATGTAGCTGCCAGATTTTGAAGCCCTTTTTGCCACGAAAATCCCCAAACAAATAATTAAACATTATTTGGTCACAAAAAACTAAAGGCACGGTTAAGTACCATTTGTGGAGCCTAAAGAGCAAAGGCCAGTAGTGTGTGGGGACTGAGGTCGGGTGCTCTCCGACAAGCAGCGCGATGTATCACTCGAATACTGCCTGTAAGGTGATCGGCCAATAATAGATGGGAACATTTACGATTTTCTTTGGAAATTTTCATTTCTTTTGCAAAAAGCCAAATGCACATCGGACCCCGGCAGTCACGTAGGTGGTTGAACTTTGAGCGAAGGTTGTCCATGTTAATGGGCAACGGTAATTTTGCTTTACCATCAGCCATTCGGAGCTACTTTGTGCTACATTAGTTAAAAACGCTATGCTGTCGATCGTATAAGGTAATTATGACAAAAAAATTTTTTTTTCTGCTAATTTGATAAAAAAATTGCGCTCAAAGTGTAAATCTACTACCTCCTAGTGATTACTAGGGATTTAATACAAACGTGTAGACTGCAGTGGACTGTCAAATGTAGGGAAATAGTCATGAAGTCAAGGAAATGCGTTTCTTGTCCGAAACCTCCGGCGACCCACGTAGACCCTTTGCAAGTTATACTGCTCCGGAAAGTAGTAGTTAAAATTAAATGCACTAGGACTGTTGCAGAGCCTCCTCATTTTCTAAACACTTATTTAGGAAGGGATGCTCAAAACCTACAGATAAACGAGGAAGAAACCTCTCTTCCCTTTGCACTCCGAAAAAAGAATATGTTTTTAATCATAACTTTAGTGTCTGTGGCGGATAAGTCCACGTACCCCTATCTAAGAGGATAACGTTAGATCCGAAATATGAATTCCAAATTACCTTCTGTCTTTAACCATATAACCCTATTTTATTAAAGAACTTACTTAGCATGACTTGAAAAAGAGATACTAAGTGGTTGTTATTTCCCTGTTTTTTGGGGGAATTTTGTGTTCCATCGAAAAATGCTTATTTGATCAGCATGGTGCAAGTGTGTGATATTTAAAATGGAAAGTCACGATTTTCTCCTCCATAGAAAATCCCAATTTTACTTTGGATCTGAACTCAGTCAACTTAAAATCTAAAATTTACTGGGTTCTTTTTGTGTTTAACGGTGTTTGACGGTGTCGCATGCCACACTTTCGTGTGGCAAGTAGTTTTCTTTGTGGAGTGGCCTGAGAATGCGTACTCGCCTGACCTCAGTGTAACGCGGAAGCCAAACCACAGACAAGATTGTAAGAAACTAAAGGAGCCACCCAAAAGTAAATCTCAATATGCCGCAGTGTTTCACCGGACTGGTGCAATAATATTCATTTACTATTTGGGGAGGAAAAACCGGCGAGCATGAAATGAGTGTCTGAAGTTGTGCCAACCTCCAATGATCCTCCTATTAAAACAAACTTTCTTCAAGAATTTGAGCATTTGAAGCAAAGGATATAGCTAGAGGAGCATCAACTTATAAAGTGAGAAGCAGTTTCCTCTTGATGTGCAAATGATCTTGGATACCTCAGAAATGGCCCTCCGGGCATTCTGCTTGACGGTTGTACAAACTGCGGAGACTGAAAAACTCGAGCACTTAAATGCACAGCCAAGTAGTTAATAGGTCATTATGTTTCAAAGAAGGTTTTTTTCTCTTTAAGTTCACATTAGATGTTTGAAAATGTATTGTGTTTTCGTATACGGCGTCGGTGAAAAGAGGTTACGAAATAGCAGGTCCTTTGACGATCTTTGTTGGCCACTGTTTCGGAATGATATTCAGTACGTTTTTCAACTTTATAGTCCTTGGACAATTTTTTAGCTTTTCTGGTGATAAAAAATGCGATTTTCTCACTGTCCTAATAGCCTTTTTACTGTTTCGTCTTCACCAACGGTGTATGCGTGTGGCCTTGTAGACTAAGAGGTGTATGAATTTTTTTTACCAACCTTCAGACCTCTCTGGCTATTCTTTGGCTCTTGTGAGTCAAATTAGCCGTGCTTCCATCTGTACCCGTGGTTTTCTTTCTGGTTAGATGTTAAGGGTACTCTCTACCGGTTACACTGTAAGAATTGCAGCTGAACCTTTTCACTTCGGCGTCATACGAAGAGCTTTGTTCTAGCAGTGGGTATTCACCTATCTAAAATGCTCCAATACATCAAAAAGCTGTTCCTCTCTATCTTTTACAACTTATTCTCCCTTTCCCCACCATTTTCACTACCTGCTGACAAGATAAATGCAAGGATACTTGACTAACTAAACCTAGAGAGTTGTGTGGCAGGCTCGGGAACGACAAATTACCGCCAACATAATTGCGTGTCTTGCATGAAAATGCTGTGCAATGGATGACAGGGCCAGAGTTTGGCCCCGCTTGTGGCGTTTGCTTGGCACGGTTGACGTCGTGATCAGTGGGGATGCTCTCTGTGTCCGAGAGGTCAGTAAATGAGTGCACCGATGATGCCAACGATTAAATTGTAGTCCCTCTCCTACATTCCGTGAGACTATTTTCAAATACCTCCTTTCCACACGTCCGTATTTCTCGCCTTTTTTCACTTTATTTTCTAGCCTTTAAATTCAAAATGATGCTAGTGGAATATACATAGGCACTCAGTTTTGTAACACATAAAGCCCCTCTATATCAAATTTTAAAAATAAAATTTATAAAATACAAATGAAGTGGGTTGCTAAGCATGAGTCCGTATAAGGGTTTTGACTTCTAGGTTTTAAATAAATATAATTGTAATGTGGATTTCGTCGAAGGCTAAATAATTCGCATTCTTGAATTTCACTTTTGCATTAACGTTTACAGAAAAGTTAAAAATAAATTGAATTGTCCGCTGCCCACCTACAAAATTTATTCAAATTGGGCGCAAATGCTTATTCTCTAATCTTCCAATATTTGTGGAAATAAAAAGTGGGTTTTATTATCAAAATTTGTTTTATCTGACAAAATCCAAATTTTGCAACCTTTTTTTTCAAAAAATTTCCGCAACGCTAATTAAGCAGAACCAGTTAAAGGCGGAAAGTTGTCGCTCTCTTTACCTTTTGGGAAGAGCAGGTCCCTGTTCTCTTCTAACTGTCAAACCATTTATTTTGTTACATTCAAAAGCTATTCTCCAAAGCTCTAGTTGCCGTTGACACTGCCGTGAGGAACAGGCGTCCAAATGACTATTCACCATGAAGGCAAATCGACAACGTAGGCGGCCTTCATTGCTACTCCTAGAAGACTGAAAATGTCTTCTAGGCGCCAAAAAAATTGTGCAGCAGTTGGCACCGGTTGCCATGGTGACTTTATCTAGCTCGTAGGGACCATTCTTTATGTTCCTCATCACTTCCTCCTTATTTGGAGTCCTCATGTCGTGAAGTGCTGGTTAGGTCTAAGGGATGTGCTTCCTGTGTTTATACTCTAGGAAGAGAGTTTGCTTTGGATCCGAGGCTACAGACAGCCCTCGATTCAACTCATGTATATTATTAAGAGGAGTTGTGTCACGCGATACCAGAGCGTACTGTCCAGACCTGGTTCAAAGGATACGATTCCAGTGGCACCAAATCAAAGAAAGGTAGATCGAGTTTAAGAAGATCCTCCTCTTCCGATCATTAAGGATTTGGGACTTAAGTATAAAGAACATTTGGCTTGAAACTTTATCAGTTGGAATGCAGAAATTGTGGTTAAAGACTAGCCAAAGTGACAACAAATTTAGAAAAACAAACAGTATGTTCCTTACAAGGAATTTGAAATGGCTTTACTAGCTGGCTTGTGATGGGGAATGACTGAACTGTCAAATGTTAGCTTTAGACGAATATGCTTTAAGAAGGACGAACAAAATCTAATTGAAAACTGAACATTTTTTGCAGGA
Organism: Echinococcus granulosus; assembly: GCF_000524195.1. Lineage (NCBI taxonomy): Eukaryota > Metazoa > Platyhelminthes > Cestoda > Cyclophyllidea > Taeniidae > Echinococcus > Echinococcus granulosus. The sequence goes on along the minus strand of NW_020170455.1, from coordinate 76,628 downwards.
TTCTACGGTGATCGAGGCATAGCCGCACTGAGGTATCGTATGGATGAAATCGGAATTTGCTCTGAGACGGAGAGGAGCATCGACAACAAGGAGACAGAGGAAGCTTTTCTCGAGTTAGCGCAGGACATCTTTAACCCCGACCGAAAGGCCAAAGTTGTGGTGTGCTTTTGCCAAGGCGAAACGGTGGCTGGTTTGCTGAAAGCCATGGACACCTTACATCTGCAGGGGAAGGGCTACATGCTCATCGGAGCGTAAGTGTCAAAATTTGTAATGCGAAAGTTTTTTCCTTAGATTGAATGTGCTCCAATTTTATCCACAGAATGGGTCAGCTTTTTGAGAAATTGGTACCTTCATTGAGGGGACAAAAATTCTTCTTTGTGATAGGCGTCATCAGCATAATTGTGGCATTTCGGTTGTGTATGTTCGTGTTGAATGCATTATTCCAAAGACACCCGAAACACGTCATGTAATAGAGCCACCTGAGGAGGAGGGAAGATGGAGCGTTCAGGTCTAACTGCGACTATCCCCATCCTCATGAATTGGAAAGGGCATTTAATTTGTCAAAGTCCCCTGCTCCATTCACACGCATATCAGGATTGGCTTTAGATATTTTCTGTAAGGACTCATCAGTACAGCTGAACCTTTGTGGAACAGTCGGCAGTACTGACCGAACTTTAGAAATCAGGAAGGAGGAGCAGTATGAATGGAGGCCAAAATGCCAAGAATAAGACATGACAATTTGCCATCTTCCTTGTTGGTAACTCAACACAGGGCACTAAAAGTCATTTTGTTAGTAAGATGCCTCACCTTGGAGGAGAAAAATTGGGCTTTATGCAAACCCCTTGCCAAGGGCATTTCCAAATGAAAAGTGAAACGTATTTTAATGATAGAATCATTACATTTAAAAATTCTTTTGTGCTATAAATCTGCCATCTTAATTCCCTAAAACACTTTGAATACCCAATGTTTAGTTTGAGAAAAGTTTATTGAAAACTACTTATCTTTTCCCTAACGAAGATGAATTTTTTGGTGATGACAGGAAAAAGAGCTTTCCTAACAAATAAATGGCAAATGTTAATTTTACCTAAATATCATGCGTTCGGTAAGAAGATTAAAAGGCTGTTGAGTTTTTAAGTTTCCGTCCGTATGCCTCTTCTGCAGCCAGAAATCCAACTGTCAAATGTTTCAAACTAAGATACTATTTTGTACCGAAGTGATAAACTACACTTTAATGGGTTAAAAGGCAGCTAAGGTAATTCCAAGTGAAGTAGTTGAAACTAATTTAGCCTCGAGTACCTTCTTTTACTATCTTACTTATTTTTCAACAGTCTAGTCTAATGAAAAGGTGGGGATTATTACTCCAAGCAACTTATCAATAGCCACACCTGAGCTTTTATTTCCCTACATTGGAGGATCTTCTCACACCTCCTGCATATTTGAGTGATACATGACCATCGAATCAAATTCTTTCTGGGTGGTACGACATAGTCCATCTACACTTCTGGGGTCTCAAGAGGTGAAAAATATATGAAGGGGGGAAATTTGAGTAACTTCTATCTTATATCAGAAATGGCAATAAAAAGTGGTGTATCAGTGTGGAGAAGGTTTATCACCAATTTATGAAATGGCTGGGATAGCCATTGACATGGACGAAACACCATGACTTTACCATGTGCTTCAATTGTCGCTAGTATTTACATGATTTTATACCGATTGAGATGAAAAAGAAACTAAATGGACCACTTTATCCTACAAGGAGATGGCCGCCCACATCACGAACGAGAGCACCTACCAATAACCAGGCCAGGTCTGCTGAATATCTCATCAGGTGTAGACAAAGATTGCGTCAGGAAGTTAATTCACTCATCCATTTTTGCGGAAACAGTTACCAAATCGCAACTGAAGGAATAAGAATCGCACGCCTTTAAAATGAGGAAATAAATAACTGTATCTGCAGCAAAAGTTACAAGGAACTCATTACTAGGTGTTTTAATATTTTTTTGATTTCCTCTTGCTTGGATACAGGCTGGTGATTAGAACCCCAGATTAAGGAAAAGTGCCAAACGTCAGGGAGATTTGGCTAGGCCTCAGCCCTTGAGTCTTCACAGCAAATGTCTGCCTTCCACGATGCTCCGATGTGGGACTCTGCGTCATCAAGATGATGCATTAACCTTAGGGGCTAAAGTTCTAGGGTAGTTAGATATATTGCCAAATCACGTATTCCTTGCCATAGCCCACATAATGCTGTCTCAACAACAACTTTTGAACAGGATAAATAAATAAGTTTGTCTTGATATAAGAGAGCGGAAATTCTTTTTATCTCACCGAATAAAGAAACCGAAGATGTGACAGTAATCCACGACACAATCTGTTTAATTCTGGGTAAACTCAGCTCGTGATTTGAAGTTTGCCTCCACATTACCCCATCGGAAAATTCGGATTTTGTCGCTTAAGTGTCGTAAAGTTTATAAAACTCAGAAACCCAATAAAAAGGCACTAGTTGTGGGAGATGGGATTATAAAAAAGGGGAATTTTGTACTGTTTTTCAAACAAAAATTGGCATCCGTTATTTACATTTGATGACTCCTGCGAAATTCCTTGTTTCTTTTTATCTCCTTTCATGATCCCAGTCTTGGTATGACCGGTTTATCGTTAAGATTACGTCGCTGTCTGTCTGATTGGTGTGTTTTTCTATGAAACACTTGCCATTCTTCCCTACAATTTACGACATTCAATTTTACTTGGAGGTACCATTCATTTGCTTTATAAATTATGTTGTTAGGAAGTCAAAAAGATAAGGGGTTGGCCTATATTGCAGTCAAGTTAGAAATAAACATCAGATCCAACTTCCGAGCTTTAAAAGAAGGGAGAAATGGTTGGAATTGGGCAGACACACTTTGCGCCTTTTAATCAAACCTTTTCAATCGGCGAACATCATGTTAAACAAAGTCAACGAGATCTGAAACTATTTTTTAATTAAACAGGAGTCAATCAAATTGAAGTAGTTTTAATTTTAAGAATAAAAGTAGGGGCAAATAGTAGTTTTTACTCTCCTGGTTCTTCAAAATATGTGTATATAGCAAAAATTAGCAATCCCAAAACAAAAGTATCAAAAATTGAATCGGTAAATATTCTAGTCAAATTCGGTTGTTTTGGTACTTTTACCAGCTCCTGTCAAAATCATGAGGCAAAACTGAGAAATTTTTTACTGCTTCTGGGCACCTTAACCATGAGTGATAAGCTGTACGTGAGGGAAAGTTGGATAATATTTAAAAAATTTTTCTAATGCTACTTCTAAACTTGACTATGACTGGAATTTAAAAACTGTAACAGAAGTATATCTCCTGCCAAAACAGCTTGCTCAAATCGGAAGACAAGCAAGCCTGTGCGTTCTAATATTCCCATCGCTTCCTACGACAAGTGTCATCGTTCAATTTTAAAATTTTAAGGTCGTAAAAATTCTCAATGGTAATGTCCTAATGGTTTTGCTCAAAAAAATTAGAGCTCTTCCAGCCAAAGCATGATATTTTATTCCTTCTCTCCCGACCTTTATTTATCTTAACTTCAAAGACAGAAGGGTTGGCCATTGCCGCACAGTGATGACATTTTTGTCATTTCCCTTGCGTACTTATTCCTTCATCGACATTATAAAGACCTGTAACAGAGTCCTAATTGTTGTCATGGTACATCTATTAGAATTGCAAATTAATGGATGATACAAACACTGACGCTGTAGAGCAGACAATTGCAGATCCCCCTTTTTTGTCCATTTCTTTCGTAAGTGATGGGTGGTCGGATCGGCAGGACATACTTGGACCCCTGGTCGACCCCAAGACCGGAGAACGAGCATTCAGTCGTCTGGCTCAAGGCAGTCTCTCCATCAAAATTCACTCCCCCAAAGTGGAGGATTTTGATGAATACTTTACCAACCTGACGCCACAAACGCATCATAACATTAGCCCCTGGTTCACGGAATTTTGGGAACAGAAATTCGATTGCGCAATCACGCCTTCGTCGGACAATTTGCGCAAGCCCTGCACTGGTTGGTCCACTTTTCTAGTGAAACTAACCGCAACTAACTTACCCACACACTTTGGTATTTATCCCATGTGCTGTTACTAGATAAGGCTTGTTGTAAAGTAACCTTCAGTCCACGTCTGACCAAGCCGAAATTAATTATTGCAATTTGTTATCACTCGTGAAATAACATGGCATATCATTTTCAAGTCAAAAATAAAGTTTTATTGACCCTGTGAATTGTGCTCTGCTCTGAAGGTGTATTGATTATTGGTAAATGGGGTCATGAGGCGTACTCATGGCCCGTTATTTAGGCTGATATTGATTTCAAGGGTGTGGTCTCAGTAATGTCTGAAAGTTAGAAATGCCACGATTTTCGTTAAGGCCTTCAAAATACCGAACAATACCTCATTAAATCTAAAATTAGACTATTTTCATTTAAAAAAATTAATTTTTTAGGTGAGGAAAGCTTAAAGAATGTGCCTATGTATCAGGACAACAAACTGTCCCTCCTAAATCTGGCCATTTACGTGGTAGCCATTGCGCTGCATCGAGTTCAGGAGATAGTGTGTGGTGTTGGACGTCCGGGAATCTGTCCTGGTTTGCTACCTGTGAATGGGAGCCTTTTGCGTCAAGAATTACTGAAATCCAACTACACTGACAGCAACGGTGATACGATCTTTTTTGACGAAAATGGTGACCCACCTGGAAGGTAATTAGAATCTAATTTAACCAGCTTTATTGTAGATTGTATTGTTGATAAATTACCTGTGCATATTTCAGTTACGATTTAATGAATTATCAGCACACCTTTAATGAACGTGGCGAGGAGGTGTTTGACTACGTCCAGGTTGGCCGATGGAAACATGGCCAATTAATAACGCTTCAAGAGGAATTTATTCAGTGGCAGGGTGATTCGCCGAATGCAACAGCTTCAGGTCCGGTTCGGTCGTTTTGCAGTGAGCCCTGTGGTGCATGGGAAGCTAAGGTAGATACTTTTCTATCAAAAAAATCCTTACTCGTTTGAATCATTTGTAATTACCCGACCTTCCCGTTTGGATGTAAAATAGGAACACTTGAGTATCTTCCTCCTGAAAAGTAGATTATTTGTTTATAAACTTACGCTTATCTGAACGTAAGTAAATAGGGGGCAAAAATGAAGAAATGTTTAAAAGCAAATCTTAAGGATGTAAATGGTTTTAAATCAAATAATGTAAAGAGACATTATTTGATAACATTTCAACCGTCGATATCGCATTCGGTATCTATTGCAGTCAGCAGTAACCAGATTAGTCCTATATTATACGGATAGAAATTTAGACTAAGCTAACTTATTCCAGTAATTTGAAACAAGTGACTTGAATATTCGACTGACTTCAACTATTTTTTGTGCCATCGTTTGATCAGAAAGTTCGCAAAGTTTTTGGTAAAGCTCTTGGCAATGACTTGCTCTGACTGGTAGAGACTCGTTGAATACATGCATATTTTGCTATGCAAGCACTATAAAGTAGGAATGAAATGTGCCAGTTTATCAGTATGATGCTATGTTGTCTCTCTCACCACCTTCACCTTTCATTAATCCCTCAGTGTATGAAAATTCTGCAAAGCCTGACGAATGTTGTTTGAGATTATTTGCTTTAGGAATGAAAACTGCCTCAATAGCTGGAAATTTTTTCATATGACTTCCTGCATAGCGTTAATAGAGGAATTGGCTCGTGTCAGCAGGACGTACCACGTAGAAATAATCCAGACATACCCATTTGGCATCTGGAAACCACTCAGGCATAGCCGTTGTCAATCAGATTAATGAAAGTTTTCTTCTGATTCTTACACAACTACAAGATCTTGCATCGCTGAATTGCTTATCCTTTAGATTCGAACTTTCGGATGAAATAGAGGGAGTTAATGCCTTGCTCCCTTCCCTATCCTTCATATTCCCTTGATAGTCTATTCCCAAGTATTACCACCTGTTTAACACTCGGTAGAATGGACAATGAAGAAACGAAAGTGTAGTGGAAAAGAGTGTGGCTTGGACAGCGTTTTTATGCTCAGAGAAATAGTGTTGCATAAAAAGTAAATTTTGGAGCAAGTTCTCGTCTTACTGGGCGAGGAAGCCTTCTGCACTGGAACATTTGGTTACACTGGGACGGGCTCATGTTTTAACACACCGAGCCGCTTTTTTGTAAGCGACCAGCAGATTAGCTGATTAGCATCGAAAAAAGGGTCCAAATTCACCTCTTCTTGACTAAGAGTGTCATTTCAATCCTGGCTATTTGCCAAAATTCTGGAAGAGAAGTTGTATCAGTAGGCAATGTAATATTTTTTCCTAGGCATAGACTGTCTCCAACTTTTGACTCAATTTTTTCATTTTGTTATTTAGCGACTCTAATCCTCACCTATCCTTGAAAGGTCAGCGCACGGCTGTTTTACATTGTTATGATCTTCGTATTTTCAGAACGAAGTGGACTTAAAAGAAGAAATTCTTGAAAGAGATTTGTTTGAAAGAAACTGATTATTTATTTTGGCCTCAACAGACTTAAAATTGACCAGTGGATTCATGAGGTATGGTCACTATCCCCTTTTGATGATATTATGAACGGGCCACAGTAATCAGGATTGGGCTTTTTCTAATGTACACCTCCTTTTCCAGAGTAGACGTCATCTGTTCCGTAACGAGATTCTTGTTTTCAAATCGCCTCCTGCCTAGAAGACGTATCTAAACAGAAATGCTTTGCATTGCGCCTTCTCATAGGTGATCTCCTCATATGCTATTTCCGGTGGTCTTCCATTTTCTCCCTGTGGTACGTGAGCTTCATCCCCCTATCCAAAAAACTGTGCACCCTGGTACAAGTGTATTTTGCTGTGACGAGCGGTGATTGAATGAGTACGGAGGTCTGTGCTACAGGAAAAGATTTTAAGGTATTCAGAACTCCTAAGTACATAATTTGCCAGCTTATATTCCTGTTGATGGCACACTATTCAAATGAAAAAGAGGTTCGCAACTCCAATCCACTTGTAATTTTCCAGTAAGAATCAAGTAACAATGATGTACTTCAAAGCAAAATGCTGCCGGTTTTTTCTGCTCTCAAATCTGTCACTTCCGTTTGACACAATTCTTCGAAGGTTTGCGCAACTCTTAGGGGAAGCATTTAAGTAAACAAAGCCGCCCAATTAAGTTTCTTTTTCAAAGTACGCCGTTTATACTTTCAGTAAAGAGGATATAAAAAGATACCTTGTGCTCTTTGTCAGTTAGAACAAGACTGATTTAACACTCGCAATATGAGCAAAGTTGAACAGGCGCTTCTTTGACTAATTTTTCCTTCTTCTGTTTCATCAGAGCCTTGTGCTCGTATTCACTGAGCCAACATTTGTTTTGATCAACAATATCAAAAGTTGTTTGTGAGCACACTTTTTATGCTCGCTCCCCCCAGTTTCTTGCGATAATTCGGCTTATGATTGGCTAGTAAGGGGTGTTATATACAGTCAACCAATAAAACACGAAAGTTGGGATTTAGGCCCGCATGTAAGGCTTCAAAGAGAATCTCACTTCAAGTCTATTATCTAAAATTTTTTTTAAAAACAGAACGCAATAATATTTTTTAATTATTAAGCACTCATATTATTTTTGAAAAATGCCTGCTTACTCTTCTATACTATAATAAATGATATATCATAGTCAATTTATCGTAATCAATTTAGGCGATAGTAAAATTTGTTCTTAAGTGTTCTTTTAATGTAGATAACAAGAGATTTTCCATAAGTTCATCCCTAATAGGCAATCACTCCATTCGAAAAGACCCATTATTTTCTCTGCTGAGAGTGCACCAATTACTAAGTGTCGAACTACTGCAAAATTCTCCCAACGCACCTCTCCTTCCTAAAATGGTATTATTAATCCTGTCCATTTGCTTCCCTCTTGTGGGTTCTTGTGTATAACCACAAGCAGGGTCATCAAGTTCCCGATGTACTGTCTTTGGAATTGGCTATTTTATGCACTCCCTCCCTCCCCCTTCCCTCTCGCCGTAGACTCAGATCACCATCCCAGACATCGAAAAGCGTTTTAAAATAAAGCGTCCCTTAATTCACCCCAAAATGCCCATTCTAGCAAAAGTTTGATATTTGACCAGCTTGACGCGGACTTAAATGCAGCAGTGAGGTTTAACTGTTAAGACAATTCAGGAATTTTAATGACTGAAATGTCAAAGATGTTTTTCCATCAATTACTAGATGCCCTTTTTTAAGTGCATCAAATGACATGATTAATTAATAGCTCAATCTAGTCAAAGTATAACTTGTTGGATTAAATATTCTGTAGATAATAAAGGACAAATCAAAGACGTGTTGTTGGATATGTCAGCCGTGCAAGCCAAACGAATGGAAGACAGGAAATGAGACCTGTCAACCGTGCGATTTGGGCTTCAAACCGTCTAAAAATAAAACTGGTGAGTGATGATGAATACTTTTTAGGAATTTGTGTCGATTTTATTTCCCCCAAAGAAGAAATATGATTGGTTCCTGCTGTTTTACCATATCGCCAATTTCCTTTTTCGCAACATTTTAGATAAGAACCAATGTAACAACTTTTAAAGGATGTGTTTTGACACACTTGCAAAAGTCGTGTGTTTATGAAATTCTCGCGAATACAACAACCCACCAACACCATCAAAAATAAACTAAGGGCAAGACAAAACAGTAGCGCTTTTCATGGTTGTTTATCCAGCACATGCACGTTAATGACCAACAATGATAATATATTCCATAAATACTCTACTTGTAATTTATTCATGACAAAAACATGTGCTGCAACGTAATTAAAATTGGGCGTTGATTCTCCGGAGTAGTGTAACCTATTTAAAGCCCAAAATCTGAAGTTTGCACCCCTTTTACTTTGATTCTACTAAAAACCAATTAGGAGGTTATACTTTTTTGGATTAAATAGTTTAACGTTTCGCATTTTTAAACGCTTCTTCTAAATTAAAGAACATGGGTTGTTAAAGCTGCTTTCTTATAAAACAGATCCCTATGACCTACGATTGCATTGAATAGACCTGCGCTTCTTTGCAAATCTTATTTGGGATAAAGTCTTGCTCAGGTGCAGTATATATGTGGCGAATTTAAATGGATGCATTCCTTTTGGAGGTCTGCCGCGGAAGGGGATCCGCAAAACACAGCCAAGGCGTTTCACTGTTCAAGGCCACCAAAGGTCATTGACTTTCTGTCAAACCTACCGGTTTGGAATACGTCATACACTTGCGATGTGGGATTCAGCCAAGAAATCATGGCCTCATGCATATTTGACACTTGGAGTAGACGTGTTAGGCTGTTCAAAATCACCTGTTGGAAGGCAAAATGTTCATAATGGGAAAGTTTGCAACAAATTTTACCCTAAGTTTTTGAGATATTGCTTTATTTTAGCGAAATAGAGCCATTTCACTATGAGGCTTTAATGAAACAAAGTGGTGGGAAATACATTTTCGTCTACTTTTACCTCCTCAAATAAAGTAGTAGGCCTCTCCCCAAAACGGCTCAAATTGCGCTTTTTACTTACTTCACAGGGAAATCCTACCACTTTTAAAATTTCCCAAGAGTTACATAAACATCTACCCTCTGTTAGCATCTCTGCTTTGGAAATTAGTGAACTATCGAAATATACCCAAATAAAACTCCAGTTTTACCGCAATCCAATGGCAGTGACTAAAAAATGAGCAAGAAATTAGATTCCACTGCATATACTAAATGAGTGAGCGATAGGGTAGAGGTCCGTGCAAAGGCTTATGCGGCGCAGACTCGTGATGTCCACATGAAACTGATTTCGCCATCCAAACTATTAATTTACCTTAGTGTTAGACACTTCAATTTGTATAAAAGAAGATACTTGCATCAAGACTCTTCACTAAAATGTCACGGAAAATGTCCAAATGGCTGCAAGAAAAGGGTAACTTACACTGAAGACGTAGGATTGGTAGCACTCCTTTGACTAATGCAAATTCCTTTGCAATGACAAAATCTTGGCACAAAAAGACTTGGAGCTGGACGGAATCATCGGCAGTAGACTAAACTAGCGCTATTCTTATGAATAGGTTTTCCATTTTTCTTTTTTTGATTAGAATTTGCTATCTTTTCCTGAAAATATTCATATCTCCGAATTTTCGTTCGTCTTCGAGCCTATACTTTAATTTGGAGAAGATTGGAAAGAATTTTAGAATTGATGGTCCCTTCCCATTCACCTGCTTTTGCACAGCTTTAAATACCAAATCACGGACGAACTGAATGTCCTCGGTATAAATCAAATAAGCTACCATAAGAGGGAGGATGCTTAACTGATCCGTCTTCCCTGGAGGTGTTATTGCATTTCAACTCGACAGAATCCATACCTGTCCCACCAACAATTGTGCACCCTTCTATCTGTCCTTCTAGGGTTAAAATTTCCAGTTTTTAAATAACCCAACGAAAAATCGGTAAGTATTTAATGCGACGAAGGAGGAGTAGATTTATAAACTTTACCCGTGCGTTTTGAACTCACTTCTTTGAGGGCACTCGTGAACGTAATGTATACGTAAGGACCCTGTTGTGCTCAGTGAAGTCGAATTGCGATGTTCCAACTAATTATCAGGCGCCCAAAGGCTTTCGTGTTGTTTTATGATATTAGTGCACTGACTTGTAGGATTTCATAAATAAACAGACGATTTTCTTCTACGCATGCTCCATAAAGCACGGATAGAATGCTCAGTCCACCAATGCAGCAATCTTTAATGTCCCTCCAAATAAATCCCCTTTATTTTGAATGCTTGTATTATAGAGCGTTGGTTGCATTTACTAAATGCGATTCGAGTTTTTCTGCTTAACAAAATCAGGCCCTGTTCCAAAATTGTGAGTATTTCTGCAAAAGCAGCACATTTGGGGAAGGTGCGGTAGCAGAAGCTACTGTTTCCTTCTGATTCTAAATCGCCAGGCGGTGATGCATGAATTCTGGCAGAACCCTTGACCCTTAATAATGAGGAATTGCATGTCTTTATTTATGAAAACAATTTGAGACTTTTCTGACCTTTTTAGTAATGGCTAATATTGTTGATGCAAAAGCAAGTCTTAGTTACCCCTCAACTAATGCAAATCGTGGTGGAAGCTGAGCAGCTGAGTTTTGCATGCATCACCAAATAAAAGAAAAGATTTTAAAAGTCATGATACTGCTCTTCACCTCTTTTGCCTACATGGTAAAACCGCTTATTGACTTTTAATGAGAAGTACCTTTTACATTCCAATGTTTGTTAGGCGAACGAACATATCATTGGCTGTCCCCGGAAGGTACACCACTCACTCCACCTTATAACCAGCAATTAATGCCTTTCTTGTGTATTGGACAAAATGTTCCATTAGAAATTGTCTGCCACCAGAGTTGAAGCCTATCTACTCCTAAAAACTCAAGGGCGTGCAAAAAGCCTTTCTCTTCGGAACGTCACCCTGACATCATAAGGCAATGCAACATCCTCGTGGGAAGTCCTCATACAGCACTCAGAATGCCACTGTGAGGGGTAGTGCTCCATCAGCACCTTCATATTCTCTCCGCGCCATCCCTTTAAGTGATGGCCATCATTTTTTCTCTACCTCACACATTCACAATCGAGATGGCAAGGAGAATTCCGTTAAGACATTAGGGTAGAAATAAAGATGGTTATGGCTGGCTTCATTAATTGTAAAGCCAAAAATGGCTCGTGATTGTGGAATGAGCAAATTAGTGACCCATTAAAGGGGATCAAAGGTCATAATGGGCCATTTCTTTGGAAAAGAAAATTAAAGAATCATGCTTCTGTCATTTTGACTTTTATTAAGAAGGTGGAGTGAGCCTATTTGGCTACGCTTGGTTCTGCATTTTTCTTTGGTGTCAAGAGGGGGTCCCTTGGAAATACGTGAGGATTAATTTCTGTTTTTTTCTTTTAAGGATGAGTCTGAAAGTTTTGCTTTCGGTAATGTGGGTATCCGCGATAGTGGTTAGAGGTGACAACTTTGTCATCTTCCTCTGAATCACAAAATTTGGTTGTAGAAACACTACCCAAATGAGCAACAAATACTTTCAAAGAATTTCCTTTGGATGTTATTGAAACAAACGGCTTATCCAAAGCAACATCAAATACGAAACGTCTACGAAGCACTCGTCCCAACGGCTTCTAGTTATCTGATCCAGAAAGTAGCACCATTACCTTTCTACCACTCGTTTCCTGCTCTTTTTGTAGTTTTCCAACATCACCTTTGAAGCTCAATTTTGAAGGCTTAACTAAGCGTTAAGGAAGGTGCAAGTCCTGTCAACCCTCAAACTGGAAACTAAATTCCAGTCTAACTCGCATAGGAATGTCATGATGTAGGGTGGACTAGTTTTATTTGTTTGTAAAACATTCAAGTTTGGTGCAATTATGAATGAGAATGTTGAGTCTGGTAAAAATAAGATAATTCTTCCACGTAGGCAGGCGTCTATCTCGCAACCTGTGCCGATTCCTGTCCGCCAAGTTAAACTTACCACCAATGCTACCTTGATATGCAGTTCAGAGATTGTCTAAATAAGTCCGTCTGCTTTCCTCTCTGGTTTATTACTAGATATTATTAAATTTTATGGGGGACATTGGATGCATCTTTGTCATGCCAATGGACATTTTAAAGGGTCCTTGAAAGGAACTAATGAATAGAGGATTGTAACTCCTTAAAATTGCTTGGTCAGGTTACAATTCATATTCACTCGCAAATGGTCAACCTAGAATTTAGCTGCTTTTGAGTCATCCCTAAAAATCTTGAATTCTAGCAGCCAATTTTGTGAGCACGACAAACGCTAGAACACCAGAAGGTTATTTAAGATGAACGGCGTGGAACTGCCTCGCTGTGGTGCCCCGGATCTCTTCTGATTCCGTAATAAGTAATACTAGCAAAGATGAATTGTTTACTATATTAGCGTAAAGGAGGATTGAAAAGCTCGTGCGGTAAGAACAACTGTCAAATCTTGACAAGCTCACTTTCTTCTTTGAAATGTCGTTCTCGGCGCTTCCTCTTGCCACCCTTCTGATTCGAATATAACGAGTTCCCGTGTGAAGTTTGGCTAACTGCGCTGCAGATTCAAAAATGAAACGAGACATTCTCAATTTAGAGAGGATGCTACCAACTAGTGGTGATACATGCTGTAAATCAGACTGGATCTACCGAATTCGGTGTCTTATAAAAGCCAAACTGCATCAAGAAAAACTCCACCTTAGAGATCGTGTTAGAGACTGAACGGCGTTAAACAGCAAGATATGCTGTGCACAAGTCACTTTTTGTGGTAATGTTTGCCAAAAGCAGCACTTTGAAGGGGATTACCCTGCTCCCAGCCCATAAACGTGGATTTATGGTCAGCTACGATGCTTCGAATTGGATCTCCCTCCACCACTGCTTATCGTGTGAAATCCCAAACACGGGATTTGTCAGAAGCAGGTTCGACCTTCCTCAGAAGGGGCCTTCTTCCATATCTTTTGCTTACTGCTGCCACAAATGCAACTCCTCAAGTATTCCCGAATGGTTTACTGTTCGTATGCGGAAAAGCTGGGAGGTCACAAATGAGGTCATAAGACGAAAGAATAAGCCTCAGAAACAGAAAAGTCCCCGTAGATAATTACATATTAAGACAAGTGCCAAATCGAGTGAATGCCATGCGAGATTAGAAGGTATTTTATTTGGCGATATGGTAAGACCGCATTGATAAGCCAAGACGGATCCGGGCTTAATAGTTTATGTTACTTTTATTTTTCATTGAGTGCATGAATTTAGATTAAATTATCAATAAATGAAGGTCCTTATTTTCATAATTGTGGATGTCTCGTTCTGGAGAATGTGCTGGCTATCACTTATGTCCATCACCAGTTGTAAGATCACTGGTCTAAACGCAAAACCGCTTAACAAAAGATTTCAAAATGCTTTTGCAGAAATAAAAATTTCGCGTCCATTCCTCTTTGTCACTTAGTTCTCACTTCAGTGCTGCTCAGTCACATCTGTCTGGGTTCTACCCGACTAGCAGAGAGGCGGAGGTATCGCGTGTTCACTGCATTGTTATCTTCAAGTAGGTACGGTAGACATCTCGCTGGTGTCGCTTCAGTAGTTAAGACCATTTCTGCAGAACACGAGACTGGAGTAGTTTCCAAACATAGACGTCATTTTCAACCCTTTTGTCAAGAATTCTCACAGATCCTCTCATCCACAGCATGCGCCCTTCCTCCATCACATAAATAGTTAGCATTCAGTAATAGAAATCAGGGTAGTTATTCCATAGGATCGAGTTTGCTTCGGCGTCCCGAGTATTTCCTAAAGTCTGAAAAAGACAATACTAGGGCGAAAAATGCATTGCTGACGGGCTAAAGGGATGGGGGGCCATTGGCATGGCTCAGTAATGGCCTTAGTTGGGTTCGTAACTAAAATGAAGTATTAAAGTAAACAAAGTTTTACTAGACGTGTTTTATTATTTCAAGTGTCACCTTTTTGAAAACTGGGAAGCCACTAGTTAGGAGAAACTAGCACAATCAAAAATAATATCAGGGCTACTTTGGACTTCATGTATTGCAGCATATTTTAAAATAAAAAGCCTTGTACTGTCTCCAACATGTTATGTTTTTAGGAAAACAAAAAAAACTTTTACAGTGCGAAAATTGTTCCTTCCACTTTGAATGAAAGCTCCAAGATTTCCCCGAAGTTAAAATTCTCAGACAAAGTCGAAAGATCCTTAAATTGTCTCTTTAAGCCATTTAAATTATGTACCAAAAGGGCGAAAACTTGAGGAATTTTAAACAAGACGAGCAGCTTCAGGTCGTATTTTTAGATACCGTACCGAAGACCGTTTCATAGCTGACCTTTGACCTTTTGCCTTAGTATGCTATCAAAGTATTTTCCCTAAGGCTGTGCACACTATCTTTTTTGTAACGAGCTGAAATGGCAAATGTTTGAAACTATTCAGCGACAAAATCTTGAGCAAACAATTCTGCAATGCTTAAAAATTATTAAATGTTTTCGACAACTTTTCTTTCTAATTGAGTGTATTAGTTTCGTTTAAACTATTAAATAGTAGTAGTTCTTATACTCATAATTGAAAAACCCTTTTTCTGTATCTTAAGCAGTAACAGCATATGTAGAGCTCGGAGTGTCCAAAAGATCCTAAACCCTGTCTAACGTTAATTTTAAGATTTGTTTTTCAAAAAAACAGAATTTCAGAGCATTTCGTTCGTGGTTGAACTGTCGGGCAACAGTTCTCAAAGTCGAATTTAGCGATGTGACTAAGATGGAAATACAAAAATGTGCAATCCAAAAGAATTAGGCGGCTCCGATCCTACCCAATGGCATCCTTGCATGAAACTGCAGATCGAATCCCTACGCCGCCAAGAAGGCCAAACCCTTGTCCATGTTTTGACCAAGGCAGAAAGGTAGAGCCCCTTAAAAGGATTTAATTTTATCATGAAGAAACGGACATCAGCGAGATTTCGCCCCTTATTAACTACATTCAAATTATTTTCACTCGAATTTAAACATTACTTTTCTGGACTGGACCTTGATGGGTTCTAACTTTCAACGGGTTCTTTCCATGGCTAAATCACTAAAGTCAAACCTGGGCCTGTGCTTATCGGTCTCTAAAAATGGTGCTGCCACGGTGATATCCCACGCAGTGGCAGGCAATTAGTCCCCATTAGTAGAAGAGCCATACGTTGTGCGCAGGCCGTAATTCAATGTGACGTTCAATTTTGGTACTGCCCGGTACCGCATGCAATTTTTTCAGCAGCAGGACGCCTCAAAGCTGTTAATGAAGGTTACGTTTCCTGCCCACAACACTCACTCTTGTTGCCAAATTGTTACCAAGTGAAACTTCTGAATCCGAATACGTGACTTGCAAGAAACAAGTCCTTTACCAAGAACCGTGAATAAAATTATTTAATAGCACTTAAAATTCTAACAGTTTAGCACATACAAGACTTCCTCTTTCAAACGGTATGGAAAAGGTGGGTGAAGAAGTTAATCCCGCTGTTCCAGGGTGTTTTGCGGAAGCCTTCTAGAGACTGTTGAATCGATGGCATTGGTGTTTAAAACCCGTGAAATGGATTGACGTGAAAACTATTCGTATTTGTCGAAGCTTAAAGCAATGCGAGTTTCTGTCGCTTCTTCCACTTCAGCCTGCGAGCCCATTAATCCAAAGTACCCTCATTGGAATGACGCCAGCTGCCTCACAGCCATCATATTTGCCAGTCTCGGTGGTCTCCTTACCATCCTCATCCTCGTCGTCTTCATTGTTTATCGTAATACCGCTGTAGTGAAGGCATCCACCCGAGAATTAATGTGGCTCATCCTTGCCGCTATGCTTTTGGCCCACGCCTTCACTGTCCTCGTCCTGTTTCGTCCCTCCGCCATCACCTGCGCCCTTCAACGTACCCTACCCGGGCTCGCGTTTACTGCCATCTACGCTGCATTAGTCACCAAGACCAATCGGATTGCCCGTATCATGGAGGGATCAAAGAGGATCCTGGTGAAGAAACAGAGGTTTCTCTCTACGTCGGCTCAGTTATTTATCACTGGAAGTAGGTTTTTGCTGTTATTATTATTGCTGTTGTTATTAAAAGGCCAATTACAGATGACGGTGATTGGGATTATGGAGGTATGTAAGGGCGGAAGATTAAAAGAATAGGGGGGAGAATGTAATCGAAGCTATCCTAAATATCTTAGACTTAAGAGGTCTGTCTAGAACTAAGAAAAAAATTAGCCCCAGCCTTAAGGTATCCGATAG
>NW_020170455.1:39431-59739 GCF_000524195.1 Echinococcus granulosus | reverse complement strand
AGAAAAAAATTAGCCCCAGCCTTAAGGTATCCGATAGTAAGGGACGGAAATTATGAGATTATCCCGAATTGTATAGACGTAAACCCGATTTTTGTGGTGTCAATGCACTTTTGGGACTCTGATACGGTCCTTCTAGGAACAAACCAATTTATTCGCGTACATCTTTGTCCTTATTAAATGGCTACTTTTTGAATGTTAGCTACATCTACAGTGCCCGATTCATGTCTGGAGGCGCCAGAGGGTAAAGGATCTAGGAAATCTCTGGTAAATGGTCTTCATTGTGCTGATCACCTTTGGTGCGAATGTTTGTCAAAAAAATGTGTTTATTTCATGCAATTCTTCCAAAGTTCACTGACGATGTTATAATCAAATCTGCGCCTATCACCTGGAGAGGCGTCAGGTCCACGTGACTCATTAGCGGGTACTGTTTTGCGGCACCTGGGTATAAAGGTTTTAAGGAAACCATTAACCAGATTAAACCAGCCGATGCTCTACTTCTCACTGCCACTAGCTTTCTACTCCGTTTTGTGTGGAATAATTAAACGCCAAGAAAAGGTGATAATAACTTAAAAGGATACCTTCCGGAGACGAAGGGAAATGAGACGAAGTGCTATGTCCGCAGTAGCCGTTTGACGTGCAAGCGAAGGTGTGTGAACATGAGCACTATCACGACCCTAATGAGAAAATCGAGGCAGCGCACTTTAGAAGGGAGGTCCTTAGTTTTGATGACCTGTGCAGACTCGGATCACTGAGTGTGAGCACGTGCATTGATTGGTCAAGAGAACTCAACTGAAGCGCTGACCGAGAAACGTTTTAAAAGGTTTGGGAGTTAGACAAAAAAAAAGGTTTCGGCTTCTAGAGAGAAGCTTCTGTAATGTCAGAAAGGGAGTATTTTTCTGCCGTTTTGGTGGTTTTTATCATAGATTTGCGGAGGCCTTTATCCATTCATGGCAGTTTATGTGTTCAATCAAACTTGGGCGGTAGAATTCACCAAATTTTTGTATCGCTGTCACTTGTCCACTGTGGTGGCAGAATCCAAAGAGGGTTGTCTAAATTGTACTCTTAGAAAGCATTGCCTTATTCAATGGCAGTTAACCGTCCGGAAGCAATTCATTCGACAATTGAGCGAATATCCGTGAGACGTGGATACTTGAATGACGTCTGCATCACCTTTTTGTTCAGAAGCTGTCTTTAGAAGTCGTAAAACATTTTCATAAGGGGTATCCATTTGCAGCAAATCCTAATCGGCTTGTAATAAGCTAAAGTATGCACTTCAAAATGACATGCACAAAATCAAAGGTAAGTTTTTAAGAAAATAACGACTGCTAAGTTATAACTTTTTCCTTTTAAACTATGTAAAACAGATTATGGTGTCCAAATTTTAACCAATTTCTGCGATATTTTGCATTCTACATAGTCGTGGTCATAGGTATTTGGATATTTGCATGTGCAACACCACTGTGGCCAGTTCTGAACTTTTGAATGTACCCCAAGACAGCGGTTCTACACAGGGGGTTGACGGACACGCATACGAATGTAGATGAACTTGTAGGGACTTGCCTACCAATTTCACGACCTATTTCTACTTGATGTACACAGAATCAAAAGCTACTATGAGACACGCTTCACCTTCGTTGGCTTCAGCACAAAGTGTACTTGATAACTTGATTTCCAGCCTAATTTAAGATTGTGATAGTTGTGTCCTCGCTAACTGCACAGTCTTGTAGGCAAAATACTCGTTCTTTCCGTTGGCATTCAATAAAGTCGCTCTTATTCGACAAGAAACCGCGCCCCCAACTGTGCTCCAATGTGCTTGCACATCAGCTTTCTCACTTTTATTTCGTAATTGCTATTTGCATTCTCTAAACAAGGATTTTTTGGCAGAATTTTGTCTCTTTACAATTTCATTCAGCGAGTAGCGTACTTTTTCTGTTGCCTCGATTTATATCATACAATCATTTATCGCAATCGCCCAAAGCGCATCTGGAGTCATTATTTTCGTTGTGATTTGTATAAAAATGACTTAGTTTTCGGTTAATTTGCATGCAGAAGTGGTGGTTAACTCAAGCCAAATAGGCACTTTTTAAAGGACATTTTCTATCGTTTCCTAAAATATCGTACAACGAATCGTTTCATTGAGGCAAAGTACCACAACGTGACAGAAATTCTTTTAAGTTTCGAAAAAGTGCTCGAAATACTTAGACTGGCGAGTATTTATCTTAGGTTTTAAATTTCATCCCAATATGTTCAATCTACTTTTCTCATAAATAAATTTATTTCACAGCCAGCAATTATTGGACAGAAAATGGAGTAAAATAGTTCTCCCTTGAGACAAATTTTACCACGTAGTTATATAAAGGGCCAATATTGCTGCCGCATTCCGGAGTGCAAGGTTCTCCAAAAATAAAGCTATTTCGCGCATTTACAATTTTTTTCATTTAAATTCGCTTTATGATCAAGCGACTATGATTATTTAGCGAATACTTGGTATGATTATTCTCAATCTCCTACAAGTAAAATCGTTTTATGCAAATTTCTAGATGCTCGCATTTGTGCCCAACATGTTTCCTTCAATTTCTTTATATTTAAACACGCAATTGGAGTAGTGTCCTGTCCTAAACTCTTGACAAATTGTCAGCCTTAGAAGGCATCAATTTCCTTCCGGACTCCTTATCCAAATATGTGACAGTATAGTATAATTTATATTTTGTATTTTGTTCTGAATATGGTAGGATTGCTGAAAATACCACGCCTTTGTTTATTGTAAGCTAGAGGGAACTAAAAAGGTTTTAAAACTTTTTGTCTAAACAACAGTAATCTCACTTTGATGAGGCGATGGCAACATCAAACGTGAACCGCCCCAGCGAGGAGGAGAGGGCGGTCTCCCCTACGCCAATTTGGTGGATAAAAAGTATGTCGGTAGGGTAGTTCCGTCCCTGCCGTCACACAATATTAGGATAGGGACAGATACCTCCCCATGGGCCCATTATTACCAGTAAACTTTACTACGGTATAAATGATAAGGAATGGAAAAATAGTCTTGCAAATAATTTACTAAAATAAATGGACAACTGTCTAAGGGGGGGCCCCATTTAGCAAGGAGTTAGATTTCCGCCTCTCCACGTCGGTGAATAATTGTATCAAAATTATCCTTTGAGCCCCAAGAATGCCTTTTTCCCCATCGCAACTCATGCGATATGACCCACTTTAGTATGGGGCGTCTTTCGAGTATTATAACTACCTCACTTGTTTTCTAGGGGAATTAGTCCACAACTTTAGCCACATGGATGAGCACTCACTTTTGGGTCTTCTTCAAAAAACAGAACTTTTTTTGTTGATAATTTGTTCTTAAAACCCTGGCTTTTTTAAAATGTATTGTTGGAACGAATGGTCTTCTTTTAAGGTGGAGTACCACGCAGTGGCATAATGAAAGTTGCTACTTCAATTGAAATGTTGGTTTATACTGATAAATCACCATAATTCTCTCACAAATTTGCTTTTTCAATTTGTAAAAATCTCTACCGTCAGTGTAGGGATTGCCCCAGCTTCTTCAACTTGAATATCTCATTTTATTTCAACGGTACTGCTTGACCTTTGCGAGTGCAATTTTACCTTCAAGTCCGCAATTGCCAAGTAAAAAATGGAGTGTCTTATTCACTCGAAAAATTGTAATTGCTAATGATATAGGAGAAAATACCTGCATATTTTTGTGGAAAAGAGGAGTACTTTGCGCCTTCAATGGTACGTCTATAATTCTATTTGATTAATTGCTCGATCGTAAACAAAGAAAATGAAGAATAATAGCACCAAATTTGTAAATTTATCTCTTAATTATTTGGTGCTCCCAGTAACTTTTCTCTCCCTGTTGATTCGATTACTACTTTTAAGTAGAAATGGATGAGGATTTCTTCGTTGTACAGCTAAAATGCATTTACTTCGGAGAATGCTTTAGTGAAGACTTTCAAAAATATGTATTTTTTGATGAATTTAAAGTCATGGGAATCATTGAGCTCTCCTGTAATTCCCAAGCCATAACGTTAACAGAAAAAAATATTATCTATTGTATATTAAGATTTCTGCTTACTCAAGATCATGCAATCAAACCAATTAAACCTATTTGAAGTAGCAAAAATTTTTTTAAGGTTTTTTTGCTTATTTTAAGCGTAGTCCTTGTAAACTGTGTTATACTAATCTTGGGGTAAATGCGTCCGAGACTCGCCTCAGTGTGAAGGAACGTCAGTCTTCCACGTGCTGACTTTGCTGAGCAAAAGGTGCGGTGTTAGCATAAGCCCACTATCATTGTCTTCTGTGCTCAGATTAAGAATGAGTGTCTCCATCGCTGCGTTTGCAATCAGGAGGAACGATGGAATATCATTACAAGTGACTCTAGAAACCATGTAAATAAAGATAAAATACAGCAAGGAAGTCAAGGAAGTGTTTTCTTACCTTTTAAGAGGATTTAAAACCTTACATTCACCCGTGTATGTGTGGGTGCGCTAGAGGACTAGCCTGACAACTGACAAAGAAGCATAGGCTCAGGGACTTAAACACTTGCTTCCTTTGTTCACCTCGCAGTCTCGAAAAGAAACGCCAAAGACTTTACACTACCAAGAAAGTTACCTAAGAAGAAAGGCTTTGCGATTTCTTAGAACGAAAAGAAGCAGCTCCATGTACGGTAGGATCAAAGAGATATCTTTGGCATTTATAGATTCACCAGAAATGTCAATGGTACCTACTATGATTACTGAATAAAGATGAAATCCTCTGACAGGCCTCGACAAATCTCATTGTTTTAGCGGTAGCTTAAAACAATTTTTATAAATGTATTGTTAGCCGAAATCTAGAGGTGGCATAATTTCTTGACAAGTTCTACCAGTTTAAATTTACTTGACGCTTTACCCATCTCCTGTGCTATTTGACACCGTCATCCCTTTGATCCCTGACAGCACAGACGAATAAATAAAAGTCCCTCGTTGTGTCTGTACTCCTAATAGAACAATGGAATAAATTATAGGTGTTTATGCTCTACGAAACAGTTACATGGGTATAACCAACCATGCTTACCGATGAACAAAGGAAATAGGCTGTTACTCTTGGTCATCAAAATCTGTGTAACCTTGAAAGCGGTTTCGTATGACTCCGCATTCGGTATTTCAAAGAGATATGGGGTTAGAATTGTGGACAACTACAAAGTAGGGCTCGAATGTCATTCTGTTACAGTGCGTTCCGGCTTCTCTTGTTAGTGCTAATTGCCGTCGAGGTCGCAGTGATAACAACGATGTTGATCATCGAAGCACCGGGCACGGAGCTACGATTCTCCAAGGACCTCATTCGAGCTCGTTTGTGCTGCAACACCAGTCAACGCGGAAATATAATCCCGCTTGGGTTTCCCATCTTTCTCATAGGTCAGTTTATGCAGTCAACACCTCCTTTAGTTGCCAAATGGACCCCTTCAGCGAGTTTTATTTTGAGCAAGATTGTGGTTACTTGATGTGCGGCTTAGCTTGCATGAGACCCGAGTTGTTATCTTTTGAATGAAGTCCATGCCAGCATATAGTGCTATCAAAGAAGGCGTTATCTCCTATCCAAACAATAGACCATGGAATAAATAGTGCATAACTGAAGTGGTGCTTTTACATTTTGCAAATAGAATTTTTTTCAAATGCTGAAAATAAGTAAGTAGAGTTACTGTTTAATGGAGTTTTATTTTGGTGAATTGTTCGATGTTTATTTTATTATTCTGATGGCGTTTTTTGAATTTAAGTTAAGCTGACACAAGTGCAGAAGAGATGTGACTGAAGATTTCCAATTTTGCTTCATATTTACCACATAAACCACTCATATTTCTTGCTAGAACAAAAGTAATAGAAGTTAAAAGCGACAAAGTTAAAGTACGGGAAAACAGCATCTGCGCTTTTTACTAAAAGTCATGCATTAGTTTTATTCTTTGTGGAGGAGTACAGAACATGGAGCACATTTCAACACCACTAAAAACGTTTTTAGGTATATCCTTAAGAAAATTATGTTAGGGCCCAGATGCATGTGAAGGTGATGCTTTTGTTCACCGGATCTTCTTCACTTTCCAAGTAAACCATACCTAAACGGAAGAAGAAGGGACGGGAGGCTATAGGCGTGACCTTCAGCCACGCCACCAAAAGGGAAGTTGAAATGCCTGAGACCTAAGACCTACGTAGCTGAATGCCAAGTCCATTAAATATGAAACCGTTACATATTCTCATTCCTTCTCGAGCGTCAGTCCTCCACCTCGATCATCCCCATGCAGTTAATGCCTAGTAAACCACCTACAGGTCAGAAATGGTCGCCATAAAAATTTCACTGAGAGGTGAGGACTCTTGGTCCCACCGCCAATGACACACTTTGTCGATTTTGTTGTATTGGAGCTTTGACAACTGACTGGATGACACCCTTAAACGAGCGCATTTCCTACAGAAACCTTTCTTTGTAGGAAGATTTGCCTTAACCTAGACATAGTGAATGGGAACGTAATCAAACGGAGCCCCAAGGCACTAGTGATTTACATCTGTTCTTCTCCGTCCCTTTGCCCAGCTGTTGATCTGGGACGGGGTTAAGTACGAGAGTCGCGAAAGGACTGCCATTTGTTCACGTGATTCGTAGATCATGTAAGTACCGTAGGCACCTCAATACTGGACTTTTTAAATCGTGCAGCAAGATTTTGATCCATTTGTTTCTTGCCTTCATGCAAAGCATGTGATCGGGTGACTGTCAAAAGTGGTTATGCTCTCGATCCTTCAATAGCTCTTCTGCTGTTTCTCTAATGATTCAGCCATCTGAAGCAATTTTCTTAATTTTTTTAACAGTAAGACTTGATAATCCGTTAAAAGAATACGAATATTTACTTAATTTGAGCGGGTTTGCTTGCTCATGCGGCCAATGTAGATTCACGAGCCTTCTCTCATGTCGTGATAAGCCATAGTAATGTGGAAAATTTCGTAGTCAAAATAAAGAAGTACTGAAAAGCTCTGCTGTCAAAACAGGAATGCTAACCACGGAGACTGAAGCGACTGGCTAGTTAAGGCGCCAGATGAACGGACGTCAAATTATTAAAAATCCACAATGAAATGGTCAGCAGCACTGAAAGGTTAGATTTTTTGTGATTTCGACATTAAACCTTGCTTATCAGGCTTTAGGGATATCGCAAAACCGGAGTACGTTTAAACGCAAATGAGCCTGCCTTGGAAGACAGAGATGTTTGCACTTAATCTCTGAATTTTTGTAAGGAAAATGTTTTTCCTCAAAATCTGAAACTTCTAAGGCATGTTCCTCTCTTAATTCTATAAACAAAGTCAGCTGAAAAAGCTGAATCTCTTTCACTACCAGGTATAATTTTACTGGAAGCGAATGTACGTGCAGCACCCCAAGTCTTTCCTGAAGTCGAAAGGAGACATAACAGCGGAAAAAAAATATGCATTGTCGAAAGCCATTCCATCTAGCAGAAGTTCAAAGTCGGAGCCCTAAGTGTTCCCGTGACCAAAACGAAGAGTTAAGCAAATAGTCAGAGCAGTGCAATGTGTTGCTCATTGTCTAGAGTAGCATCAATTTTGTGAAATTTTAAGCTTTTGTTCAGGCGAAACTGGCACAAACAAATATACCATCTGAGGCATTGTAGATGTTGAGCACCGCTATATGAAATATTCCAAAATATTTAGCCTCTTAATGCCCTCAAGATCTCAGATTTTAGAAAAACACAAAACTTTCCATCGCGTAAATTATTTTTTGCCCAAATCATTTGATGAAGTTTAAAGGCTAATTGAAACTGTTCATTCAAGCGCCTCACATTAAATATTAAGAGCATAGAATAACTCCAGCTTGGTGTTAAGTAAATCTTAGGTGAGAAGTTGAGTCTCAGTATGCCAAATGTCAGATCAGATCATGAAAGGTTTTCATGTCGTAGTTTTTTGGGATCATTTCAAAGGGCGTTCTGATAGCTGACCTTTGACCTTTAAACGAAGTGTGCCATCCAAATGCAATCCCCAAGGTTGAATATGTTCTCAATTTTTTATTGAAATAAGTCGATTGACGTCTTAACTTTTCATCTGCAAACAATTTCACAATTGTTAAAAAATAGTTAAATCGGTAGATTAATTAACGCCCCTAAAAGAACACGGAGGACTCTTTGCCAAGTCAAGTAATTGATGATCAAAAACATCGCAATTGGTAGGCTTTTGGTAGAGCACCAAATCGTTTGAGGTCAAGTCATGAGTTGTGGACCTCATAAAAACTACAATCTAGCCTTTATGTGGAGGATAAATGCAGCCAGTCTTCTTAAAATCCTTCAGCTATGTGCACCATCTACGCCATAAAGACACGCAACCTGCCGCATAACTTCAATGAGGCCAAATTCATCGGCTTCACTATGTACACCACCTGTGTCCTCTGGCTCTCCATCATTCCGGTCTACCTATCAGGGTACAAGACTGAGGTGACCCTGACCCTCTGCATCAGCATCTCCGCCACGATCGCTCTGATGGTGCTCTTTGTGCCAAAGACCTACATCATCCTCTGTCGACCGGAGAAGAATTCGCGCATGTCATTCGCCACCGCGAAGGATATTCGATGCCACATGGGAGTGCTACAGACCAACGTCAACACTAAGGACAAATCAAAGAAGTTATTTGGGAAGAAGTGAGTCGTCTGCTTTATCTCACTCGCGGCCATCAACGAAACATGTGGCATCTCGATCCTCCCATCAGTCATATGTGCCTTTTACCAGTCTATGCTATTTAACTTTACCGAATTCTATCAAAAACCGGCTGGTTGAGAGTAAAGCAATGGCATAGGCGTGGGACAAACATGATTTGAAAGTTGATTGTTCATTTTTTTTTACCAGCACTTTAAGTTTGTCAGGTAATTTAAAACAAATTCCGACATTTTGCAAAAGTAGCGCCTCTGGGCAGTAGTGGTTGATGTTCTAACCAACGTTTCGGCCACTTGAGCGTGGATTACTGTCTGTCCGTAGCCAAAGTGTGGTGGAGGAGTTTTGCCAAGGCAGCTCTTTTCAAGAGGGTTTTAGTTGTGTATAAAATACGAATTTTTCACATTTTACCCACGGAAATGTAATGGGATTATCCATCATTAGGGAGGCATTTTAGGTTCCCACGAATGTGGATTCTGGGAGTTGGTGACTGGGTTTTGTGTAACGCTAATTTCCAATAGTGGGTCTGAGATCATCAAGGTAGAATTCATTTGCGCAACTCAAAATCTTCTTATCAATAGCGAGTAAAAGAATAAAGAGGATTTTAATTTCAGAGGTATTCAAATTGGGACAATATTTTATGTCAAACACTAAAGTGCAAGAGTCCAGTAGACTGACCTACCCGCATATACTGCATACAAACTTTAGTAATTAAGCAAAAATAAAAAGAAAGTGATTTGGTAGTGGACTAATCACAGAGTTATGCAATAATTTTACGTGGTATGATAACGAGAAAGTGGACGATTGCTGAAAGCTCCTTGAAGTAAGTCACGTGTCGATTTCTCCCGCACTGCAGTCTCTCATCCTTTCTCTATGCTACACAATCTTGCGAACACCTACTTTGCAAAACACAACGCCTCTGGAAGTCAGGCCATAATCCGGCCACCACTATCGTCCCCTCTGTTCCGCTTCTCCAACGCGATTGCATATCTGTCCACTGACTAGTTCACCTGACCTCACTGTACCGACTGTTTCTGAGGCCACTTACTTTACCCACACCCCATACTGTCTTTCATCCAATTGTATCAAGAGAGCCGACAGAACGCGGTTGTAGTTGTTTGACTTTGAGCAGGCGAACCAAACCAGCTGTGATGAAGAAAGCCGTCCACAATCCACTACACACACCTACATACGTGCAAACAGGAACACGTGTTGACACAAACGCATAAATACGCATGGACCTCCAGAGGGAAAGAAGGGAGGAAGCATTATCTTGTAGGGATAAAGTAATGCTTACCTTGGACGTGTAAGTCACGTGGGTGGTGAGTAAATTGAGCGGAAAATATTGATGACAAACTGTCTTGCTTTTGGAACGTCGGAGGTCAGAGTCATTGTCACCACAATTAATTCAGTAAACTATCCGAAACAGCGCGTTGTTGTAAAGTGGATGGTGGAAGTAAGAATTACGATGACCTCTGGGCGGTTCATTGTAATCTGTTAACGCATGACAGATTGGCAGAACGCAGTTGCTTAGTCCTTGTCACGACTTTTCTTTCCCAGACGATGCAACTGAAATCCAAGTTTTTTTTTATTGTTCACATTAAACTATACTGCGAGTTCTAGCTCACATGTTGCGATTTTCTACAGCCTAAAGCAAACCATTGTAGCAAGTCATACCGAAAACGGTGCAAGCTTCTATGTCACCCAGTAAATTAACACACTAGTTTGCCTCATTTTTGTGTCATAATTCGACTCCCAGGCCAGTAGAATGGAGCGATGTTGGGATAGAGGCTTTTAATGCAGTCTGAAACGCGTCTGATGTCACATTTATTGTAGGGAGATGAATTCCGATGGAGCCTCGAAGTGAGCCCCGGCACAATATGCAGGGTTCAACTGAATGGGGTATTAGAAGGCCATCTGCTGTGACTAGTTGACTCTCTTGAGACTCAATCCCAAGACTAATTTTGCAAAATGGAAAAGAAAAGTGTGAAGGTGTGGCACTGTTCAGTGTTACGTGGATCCCCTACTAACAGCTTTGAAATGTCCAAACAAACCGAATTCGTAAACCTTAATCTCATTTTCGTTTCAGAATCATCCAACTAATTTTATTCTATTTTTGAGTAACAACAGAGTGCTTGATTTTTGAAGATAATGAATCCTTTTTCATTGTACTACTTGCCTTCCGGCCCGAATGGGTGCGGACAAGAGGATCAGGCGTGTGCACCCTAATCAAGGTAAGCATGGACACTTTACACCGCAGACTGTTGGCACTCAAAAGAAGAAAATACCATTCGTATGGTTGGGGAAAAGGCGAAAGTAAACTCCTATTGCATGGGTTGAAACAAAAATCCGGAGTTACAACGTCCGATACTTTACCATTAATACCTTTGGACTAATAGGTGCGCCCAATACGTAGAGTTTTAGTAAAAAGTCAGGAACTTTTCTCATCAGCTGCAAAGAAGGGAAGTTTTTAACCCATAATTTAAAAAAAAGGCTTAAAATATACGTCTGCGAACCGCATTCCATGTATGTAGCATCCTGCGCTTCTAATCCAACCAACCAAGCTACAGGTCACGTGAACCACCTTCCTGACTACTTTATGCAGAGTAGTTACAACAAGTTTTGCCACAGGTAGAATACGTTGACTTTAAAGCAATAAAGCAGGTGTAGGATATTCCTGACCTCAAAATAATTATATTTCATAGTTTTTAAGCAGGAGTTCGACCAATCAAAACCAGTAGTGGTGATTGATATCACGGGAGGTTGTTGAAACCCCACATTCGAAAATGAAAATTTTTTAACGTGATGGGTTGTTTTCCAACTCTGGTTTTGACAGCTTTCTCTGTAAGCCACGAGATAAAGAAAAATCAGGCGTGATTTCCGTCCTCTCCCTTTGTCAATGCAGAATGTAATTTATTGCCCTGTGGGACCGACTTCATCTCTGTCCGTAAGGAAGAAAAAAGCTCTTTGGGAAATTCGCATCTTATTTGAGAAAGGCGAGTTGGCAGAAAGCACCACTACGAAGTCGTTTGCATGTTTGGCGCTGCCAATGCATCATTCAAGCATGGGTGCGTCAGGTTCAAGTCGACCCTTTATTTTCGATCATGAGAAACTACACGTCGCCATCGCCTGAAGTTATATTGCGATTACAGTGACGAGAACACTCAGTTTAGTTTAGTATAAGTGATGAAACGGACTTCAGTTACATCACTTGGGAAAGGGCAGTCGTAATGGAGGCTAAGCAACTGGGCTCTACTAATCAGACACGCATTGAAGGATAAAAATAAGCCCTTAAGAAGTCATTTTACTCTTCGCTTCTTTCGCCTACTTAATACGAACACACTGCTTTAGATGGATCAGTGGATGCTTTATGGTGCGAATGGTTCTGACTTCTGACTTCTCTCTCCTTACCTACCTACATCCCTCCTTCCTGTGCGTGTGTGTATGTGCTTATGCATCAGTGCCTTCATGTGTGTGTGCGGTGTATTGTAAGCCGTGGGTTATAGATTGTGGACGGCTTTCTTCATTATGGTTGGTTTAATTCTCTTGCTTAAGGCCAAACCAATGTAACTGGGTTCTATCTGCCCTCTTGATACAACTGGATGAAAGACAGTGTGGGATGTGTGTAAGGTAAATGGCCTCAGAAACAGTATGTACAGTGAGGTCAGGTGAGCCAGTCGGTGGACAAACATGCGATCGCGTTGGAGAAGTGGGATAGAGAGGGAGATGGTGGTGGCTGGATTACCGCCTAACTTCTGGAGGCATTGTTTTGTAGAGTAGGTGTTCGCAAGATTGTGTATCATAGGGAAAGGATGAGAGACTGCAGTGTGAGGCGAAATCAGCGCAGCAGTCCTACAATTCCTCACGAGAATAACGTGCTAACTTACTATGGTGCCTTATTCAATTGAAAAAGCACTATCCTGTTTTAGCATGCGATTTGTTTTTCAAAACACAGACGCATTGTTGTCCTTGTAATTGACAGATTTATACTCTAACCATTCTCTTCAAACCTTTTGATTGTTAGGGGTAACCCCGTGGGAGGCAGAAAGTCCTCTGGCTACACCGAAGTGGTGGAAATGGCGAGTGACAGAAAAATCTCCTTGCTCCCACCATCCCAGCCACCAGGAATGCAACCCAAAGCATCGCATGATTTGACAGCACCATCGGCAGAAGTCTCCTCACCTAGGATAACGAATGGCAGTCCCGGTGGAAAAGTTGATGATGCCTGTCGAGGGTCCTCAGATTCAGTCCAAGTTTCTTTGGATGAGAACAGACAACGGAAGTCATTTATTCGACGGGAAAAGCATCTATTCCCACCGCGGATGAGGCCATCGATGGTAGATTTAAGTCTTCTAAGGAAGGATAAATAACCCAAGTTCTAATCGGTTGGTTTTCGTCTTGTAGAAAGCTGAGGCGATCTGCCAAACTGACTGGAGTCTGCCTCCAGGAGGAGAACTGGGGTTGGCTGAAGCTGAGGACCTCTCCACGGGATCGGAATCCAATAAGAGGCTGTCAAGCTTCTCATCGGAGTAATCGTTCCATAACATCCACTATCGTCGAAACATTTACATATCATTTGAACTGGTTAACATTGCTGATTTGTAAATGCGTTTGCGAGGCAAAACTGTGCTTTCAATGACAATCAAGATTACGTTTTGTTGCAGTTATACTCTATTGGAATGCGGACTCTTTCATTCAATAACCCCATTCCTTATTCACTTTTCCATGATATGCCATGGAAAGCGCAACCTTTACCAACAACCAAAGGCAAACCATTAAGTTCCAATTCATACTGAAGTTAGATACCGGGGTGTGGGATGATTATAATGACAAAAATTAGTATTTAAATATAATACTAACGAAAAATATTAAAGTTTTGTGGCTCAAAACAAACACTTGGGCCAAAATTTTTCTCTTCATAATCGTTTCGTCTGCGGAACCAAAAAACATTTGTGTAAATCAATCACATATATCACAAAAGTTTGTGAGGTAATTGTCTTCATGCGTCCCATTTCATAAAGCACAGCATTAAGCTCTCTAGCTTTACAGTCTACTACAAAGAAATCAATGCGCAAATAATTTGAATTCGTGAAATGGTTTAATTACCTGCCTTACCAAGGCAAATTTGTTTTTTTGTTACCCATTGTTTGAATTTTTCGTTTATGTTGTAATGCTGTGCCATCTGCTTGAGTCGAGGTTTGGTGGTTTTTTAACCGTGTAGGTGTTGCAATGAATCTGAAGGGGCCAAATGTATCAGAAGTTTCCTTTGCTTTACAAATGCCTCCTTTGAGTACTGACGAGACACTTCCACCAATAAATCCAGGTTTGCTTTCCTACTAACATTTACTTCAGCATTTTCACCAGTCCCAATCCGCCGAAGGAAAAGAAAAACCTTTACGTCAAACATGGCTTCATCAGCTCTTAGAAGTGAAAGAAAGAGGTCATACGAGCTGCTAGAGAAGATACTTATGGCTAAACAGGAGGTCTTGAATGACCAACAGTGTCAACTTGATTTCCTTAAGAGCAAAGTGTGTGCCTTAAAGGAAGATAATCGTATGCTAAAGGCACAAGGCCATGTTCAAGCTGCCATTATTGAAAAGGTTTTCAGATTCGGTCCTCTATTTTTTTACGTTATTGCTGTTCTGCCTAAAATTTAATGAGAATTAAGAGTTCGGTTCTTACATTTATTAATCCCATGGTGGATACGCGTTTCATCATAATGACACTTTTGATCTAGTTAGACGGAAAGAATGCGAGGCTGCCAATGCTGATGAATAGTCAGATGGAGGAAATAAGGGTTTATCGTGAGCAGCTGAAGCGTTTGAAGGATATTTTTGTTCGCACAAATAAGGCTATGCAGGAGTCGGAAAGTGCTCGTTACAGAGCCGAGGAGGAGCTGCAGCATTTAAGGGACCTCGCTTTTGAACAGAATCTGCCGGAACGTGAGGAGCTGGTCTCTGCTTTGCAGCAGCTAAGGGAGGAATATGAATCCATTGAGAGGGACAAAGTGGTCAGTTTTGGGACTCTGTGCCGTTTTTAAGTTCCGATGCTTCCGATTTTCTTATGAAACTGACGTGATGTTGTTTCATCTTCTTACTGTGTTCAAGTCGTTCTTTATTTTTAATGACTACTTTTGCTTTTTACCTTTATTATCAAATATTAAGTTTGTCACATCGAGTACTATCCATTGACCGATTTGTTCCTTCGGAATGATTTAAATTATCTTAAGTCGTCGTCTCAAACTCATTTGCCGTGTTTTGACAAATTTTAGTGAGATGCTTAAAATACAAGCCCAGGTTTGTTAAATCACAGTCAGAACACTTTTGATGACGCATATTTAGTTAATTATTCCTATCCAAACTCGGTTAACAGGAAATAATTACACTCTAATGCCTCCGGAGCCTTATTTTTCTCGAGGCATTACTAGATACCTACTACAAATTTTTCTAGTTGTCCGCCATCTTGACTCAGGTGCAGTTTACCTTCAACACGTTATTCATGCATTTGCTTCTATGCAGACCAACCATTATGGAATATTCTATACTCTGCTTCCATAATATTCACTCGAAACTGCGTTAAGCAGTAAGTTATAATAATTAGTTTGGAATTTCCGAATCAACCCCATAAACATGACGACGATAAATATTTTGACGCTACTATTATTTATAAGAGTGAGTGTACCTGCTTGGTCTATATAAATCTTAACAAATCTGATATTGTATCATCTTCTATCGACTTTATACCTTATTCCACAAGCCCTGAGGTTGTTAGCAGACCAATTTGATGAACGGTTTAAATGCCGTTTTCTTGAGTTTGATCCTATACACCAAATCAGTTAAGTTCATGTTTGATGCTAATCTTATTAGCCCAAATCTTTGTATTTACAGCTGCACATTTCATTAGTATTCTTCGTCTCTTAACAATCTCTTATTATTTGTATTTGGCCCATGTTACCTTTGGCGGGTCCTTCCCTCGTCTCTTTTTTGTCTGGTACCATTTCATTTACCTGTTTACTTTACAGTACTAACAAAAGTAGGCGTGGAACTTCATTCCCATTCATGGCATTCTTTAAGCTCAAATCGGTGAAACTTAGGCTTTAAATACTCGGGATAGCATGACCACAAAACGTAACGTTCACTGCGATCGAACAGTGACATGAAAAGTCTGTATTGAGCAACTGCCCCAAGACTTTGAATACAGACCTGCGACCTTAAGACCTTGCATAAAAAGTGGCGTAGCGTAATATGACCTTTGGTTCTTGCCACCCTCCAATGATGTATACGGAAAAGGGAATCATTTTGAAATAGTCTGCAGATGCTCTCGGTTGTTGTTTGCCCCCAAGGTGGATTGAATCTTGCTTAATTGAATACCGGATTTTATTCAGGAAGCGCTCTGTTGCAGCTCTCGTTAGCAATAGCCGACAGGGGTTGGATAAATTCAACAACTATCTCGATGTGAAAACAGCAGTAACGATGCCTTTCCTGTCTGTAAGGCTCGCGATAAATTTGTTCTTTGCATGCATCAAAGCGTTCTGCCTTTCATTCGTTTTCGGTATCTTCCCCTCATAGTTTCCCTTATCCTCCCCACTTCTGTTTACTTCTCTAACTGCCGACTATTTTGCTCGCGTTGTAAAGCTCCCTCTTGCCCTCTAGGCACTGGAGAAGTATGTTCACAATCTGGAAAAGAACCAGCGATGCGAGCGCACACGCCTATTGCGACAACAGCGCGACCTGCAGGCCAAATGCGCCACACTGGCCTCCACCGTGCGTGGTTTGCAGACGGATCTGCAGGAGAAGCAACGGATGCTGGAGGCACATGCGCAGCGTGGCAGGAGTCGATCCACTGCTCGAGGGACTGCCGACGCCACAGCTGTACAGATGCAGCCACCTCCACAACCGACTCCGTCACCGCATCTGGTGAAGACGGTGAGAGGAGTTTTGACTTTTTGCTACTTCCAATAATGAAATATTCGTAATCTACACGCAATTCTGATTGCATCCGCCTCTTTGAACACACTTCACCACCTTAGTGCTGAAGCTGAAACTCGAAGTGAATTTTTGCTCTGATTTGCCCATCATAGCCATCAAGGGGTTGCGTTAACAGTCAGCCATTTTGACCTTAAAAGTACGTTTAAAATAAGCCAGGATGGCATTACTACTTCCAGGAATGCTAGTCATTCCGGCAACTTTCGTCTCACTTAAACCATTGAAGCTTGCAGCGAACTCAAGTACCATTCCCTCATCTCTATTTCGCAGGAAACGAAAATCAAGGCTCAACTGAAAACCACCAATCAAATGGATGGATGCACTTCTCAAACCGACAGTAAGCCCACTTTACACCATCGCAACGAAATCCGTTCGTAATCTACTTGATTTGGTTAAATGCGTATCCTTAAAGCCCCGAAAAGGAATGTAAAATCCTCCACTCGTCCAGCAACAACGATTTTGAGCGTTGAACCACGCATATCAAATGAGGTGTTCTGTCGTCCACAAACCGTTGAACCGACTTTGGATCTGACGAAAAGGTATATTTGACTATGCATTAAGGGAGTGCGCAGCCTTAAATAAAATATCATTTGGATTTTTGTAATGCCCTCTCAGTCAAATTGTGTTTTAGTTTTATATGTTGATTTAGGCTTGATCCTCTCAGTTTGCTATTGAATGGTCGACAGTTAAATTGTGCGGACAAGTTTATCTTCACCCAAACAATTCATTGCTTGCTTACTTAACCTTTATTTCGAGGCTTCCGAAAGTGTTTTTTTTAAATAATACACTTTTTCCTTAAACTAAGTGTGTTTAAATTCGCGACTATTCATACCTTCTGTCAATGATTTTCGAAACCACTCTACTTATATTCTGCCTTCAGTAGCTGCCTTGGAAAAAGCCATGATTGCGAACTGGCAGTTTTGAAAGCTAGGGAAAACTTGGCTCGTTTGGTTGCAGAGGCAAAAATCAAGGAGGAGGAGGAGGAGGAACCTATCATGTCAAAGAGGGTATATTGGATTGTCGTATTCACATTATTTTTGTCGTTTTTGTGAGAGATCTTTGATTGAGTTATAGTCAACTGTCAGGCATGACTTGAGGCATCTATTTCATTTTTTTCTGTAAGTTGGATTAGGCTTTGAAGCTTCAAGAGTTTACCTCTCATTTGGGTTCGTCTTAACATCTCTATTTACGCCTTTCTCTTTCATCTGAAGAACGAGTCGAAAGCTGCTCCCCTAACCACCATCGTCGGTGCGCAGTCTTACGAGGACTGGCCAGAATTTGAGGTTGCCGAACCACTCAAAATGCAACCACTTCCACGGCCCGTGAAAGTCCAGAATGACATCAAGGCGATCAAGAAAGCTGGTGCTACGGCTGCTAGAGGCGACTCTATAGAGGTAGGAGGGTGACAAACCCAGCTAACGGATAAAACGACTCAAATATTTCTTCTTTTTCTTCAGGTCCCAGAGGCGCTTCAAAAGTCACCAGCCAGTACAGTGCAAGAAAAGTCTATGACGGTCATTTCGGATCTAGTACGTGAAATGACGGTAGCTAAGGAGAGGCAAGACGAATTCCAGGCAGAAAATGCGGACAAAAATGAATGCTCTGGTGTTTGCTCTTCAGTCATTTCAAAAACTATAGGAGATGGGGACAGTGTGAAATTAGGATCAAAAATTCTGCAAGGTAATCCAAGGGAGAAGAAGGCTGTCCATTCAAAGGTGAGTAGCGATAAGAGTTTGGCACATCTCATCACCCTAGCTACTCCTAAAAGTAAGGCTGCTTTATATGCAAAGAGAAGAGATAAAAGGCTCGTGGCAGTTTCCTAACCATCATTCCTGGGGCTCCCAATCTTGTTTAATTACCTTGTACTCAGTTACCGGCAAGTTCTAATATGGTTTTTCCTCCACTAGGAGTCTCATTCACAACACCCACATCCGACTGCCGCCAACGCAATCACAAACGTCGATAGCAACAACACAAATAGCGCAGAAACCGCCGGCAACACAAGTGGCACTCGTCTTGCCTCCAAACTCTTCGATGCTCAGGCCAAATCTGCACCACCCAACACCTCGTATGCTTCGCTGAAACAAAAGGTAGTTTGATGGGCGAAGTGGGCTTCTTTGATTTGATTAGTGCATTTACACAATGCTGCTTGGCTATTGGCTAAACCGGTACGATTAACCAACCACTCACACCAACATTGTATCGTCCTCTCATGTATGGGAATCGGCTTGGGCTTTTATAACGCTTGAAGAAAACAGCTATATTAAGTCGTTTCAACGTGTACATTATTCAAACTACGAGTAGAGCATTTTTAGAACGAGATTTTGATAAGGAAATGCAAGTAAAGAAAATTGGCGCCCTTCTGATAATTTCACATGTTAATTCTCTTCTTTGTTCAGTTTATTGGTCATACCGATTCACTTGATTTAAATTTGCACGACCTCTCAATTCTAGCTGTCCCAAAAAACGAGGATAATGCCGCATTCGACATGGTTAATTCCCATTTATTTTAAACT
Source organism: Echinococcus granulosus (assembly GCF_000524195.1). Classification (NCBI taxonomy): domain Eukaryota; kingdom Metazoa; phylum Platyhelminthes; class Cestoda; order Cyclophyllidea; family Taeniidae; genus Echinococcus; species Echinococcus granulosus. Next base: position 40,564 of record NW_020170455.1, on the reverse strand, counting down.
TTGAAATAAAAATTTGATTTTTCCAGACCGAAACATCCCCATCTCCGGAATGTTTGACTACACGGGATGAAAAACAGTGAAAGACAAACATAACTTATACGAAAAATACACGTAAGATAAATAAGGTGAGCCACTGCATTCCTCATGAGTAAGCACTGATTAAGCGTTTGAGTAGCATATGTTCTATCCGCATTCTAAAGGTGCTTTTCTAGTGGAAGGTTTTCCATAATTCCTAATCATTTAGATTCCATTTTAGCCTGGTGCAGCCGTTCAAATGGATGATGAGCTCGAATGTCATCATGTCACCGGGCTTTACACTGAACCGTCCGTTCATTGATGCCACGATGTAATTCGAAGACTTTTTTTCCTTTCATTTTAGGGGAAAACCTTTCGCAAAGTAAGGGCGTAAGTAGAAAAGCAAGTCAGGGAGGAGCGTCAAGCCGTTTTTTTCTACTCAGGCTGATGTCTGACCGCATTGGTGAATCGACCACACTCAGTCAAGCGGGAATCGTAGATAGACGCTTGTACGGGCGGTCATTTCTGCTTTTATTTACGTTCGTTTAGGAAAATAAAAGTGGTTACCTGCCCTCTCCCGCGTGTCTTACTCCGCGTTCTGACCAGAGTATTTTTTGATCATGGTTGGGGATTGGACACCCATTTAAACGTTAGAGGTGCTACTTTCCATTCTTGACTGAAAGGCATGTAATTAAATAAGTAGTCTCCGCGCCTACTATAATTGGTGTCTACAGGTTAAAATCGTTCTTTGAAACACAATATATATCAAAATCTATCTGCTGAGTAGAAGAACTTGTTGCGAGAATCCTACCTGTCAAATGTAGAGGGACATACGGTTGGGATGTCAAAGTTTTGTGGACAAATTACTGTGCATCTCCATTACATCGTCAAAATTATCTCACCGTAGGTCAACGGACTTCCTAAATATTAAATTCTGCGTTTTTTACATGGGGTAAAGGGATAAGACAGTATGCTTTTCACAAGGAAAAAAAACAAACCAAATGTATCAGTTGTGAAAGAATATAACATTACTACCTAACATCATCCTTCAGTGAGATATAGGATAACTGAGTTCCGATTCCATGGAACAATTTATCCCTGAAAGCAAACAATCAGGA
>NW_020170455.1:36851-39331 GCF_000524195.1 Echinococcus granulosus | reverse complement strand
GGAGGGGTGGTTTGGGCATAACCAATGGAATCGGTTGTTGGCTACTTGTTTGCTGAACAACTTGATCAGCCGACAATGAGCAGACGAGCGTCGCGTTTTTATGAGATAGAGCGAGGAAGAGAAGACGAATAATCGGAAGGAGCCTACAGCTTGAAGTTAAGATCCACCACGTAAGATTGTTGTAGTTCCCCACCATTGCGAAGGAACCTTCTTTCCGATTGTAAATTTTTATCAGCTTTCATCCATCACCTCAATTGACTTCTTAGTCTAAGCCATAGGTGGGCGTCGCAATCTGTTGGCGCACCCTTTTACTTTTTGTATAATAACTGGTAGAAGCTTTTTTGAAGCTTAATACTAGGATTCCAGTTTTAAAATTAGGATAATTTAAACTGAATTTACTCAATGGCCTCTTTCAAGCAATGTTAATTCACCTCAAAAGCCATAATTATAAATCTTACACAAGAAGGCATTTCCAACACTTTTTAATCACAACTTCTCTCAAAACCCACACAAAAATGCTAGAATATGATTTTGTATAATTTTGTTGATTGGTGAAAGACTATGCAGACTAGACATAGTCGATGGAGTCTACGTGATTGGCGAGTTCTTTGAAGCGCTGGATGAGTGCCTCTTCGTTGAGGGCCCTTTCGTAGACGTAGGGCATCGGTGGGATCAATGTGATCATACCTGTGACCACGATGAGAATCAAGTAAACCCAAAAACAAAATCTGTCTACCACCATTCCCACGGCTTCCCAATCACTGGCCAGGCGGGCAGCATGGTCCTTCTCGTTGAACTAAAAGTTAAATCATCCACATAAGGCAAAATAGACTGTTATTTCATTCACTTGGGGTTTACCCAAGTACCTACAAAAAGCATGAATAAAAGACCACCTTTATTGTATCGAAATTTCCACAACATTCAAGTGACTGTAAAAATATTGTTCCTTTGATGGTGTTCATGATTTTTTAAGCTAGCAAAAAAGAATATTATCTCAGCGTAGCAAAATCTATCTTCTCCCTGGCTGGTGAGTCCTTGGTCATTCTCTAGCCAATAGGAATGTCCGCTAAACGGCTCTTCAGATCTCCATCTCACCTTGTACATTAGATTGCGCAGAGCCCTCTTGATCTCCTTCAAACTCGTCTCTAGTTGTTTGCCAGCAGTCGTCGTTGCAGGTGCTGTCACTGGAGCCTGTTGACGATGCGCCAACGTCTGCATTTGGAGCACATGCTGCTGCTGTTGGCAGTAGCAGGGTCCAGACATCTGGCCCGCTGCCGCGCGCGACTCAAAGGAGTCACGTCGACGTCGTCGATCCTTGGCCAAACGCATTTCTATCTTGCTGATGTTGATTTCCTCGGCATGAGAAGGGTTGCTAAGACACAGAACACCTGGCTGCAGACCTAACCACCTTGATGACATTTTCACGAGCTAAAAGACAAACTCCCAATTTTGGTAAGCAGGAGTAGTCGTCAGATTTCAATTTATAAGATTGCTGAATGATGAAATTAAAACTTAGCAGATGGAGACAGATGAATGGGGAGAAAATGAATAGATGATTGGGTGGGCGGATGGATGGATCCGGGATGGATGGATGGGTCTACTGCAATGACTCGATGCACAAAATTACCTCCGCCAGCCACGAAGGCAACGGTTTAGTTTGGTCCTCACGGAAGTGAATTTGAACGGCGATGAGCGAGAAGAAGGTGAAAATCGCTATCAGGACCATGTTGAGACAGTAGTAGTAACCTGCAGACGGAAGAATCGAGTGCGACAAGTCCTTGTGCCACCTTCTCCACACTTACTTAGACTAATGCTAGTCAGTTAAAAAATGCTCAAATTTGCTTGCACATTAACTCACTTGGTTAATTTAGCTGCGATGTGCGGAAAAAGAACCAAAATGCATTGCTGACTCAAATAATTAGGTTAATGTGAGGGGCTCGAAAGGCATTTTGTAATTCACATTTTTTCATGAATGAAATGCTAAGCTATTTTTAACGCCCATGTTATTTACGAAACTCGAGTAATTTTTTAATAACCGTGTGATTTCCATACAACTCGCTGGAAGTGTTTCTCGAAACTCAAAGGGACTTGCAAAGTGATTGTGGTTGTCCGTCTGCTCTGCTCTGAGTTGCTCCACTTTTAACACTCCTTTCAGAAAATGTGAATTTCAAGGTTACGAGAAAGCCACTGTAAGAATTTTTACAGCATTTGGAGAAGGCGTGACAGCAGATCGCGAAGGAGAGAAATAGCCCAAAATCAAGCATTCAGTTAGGCAATGGAGGGCAGTTGATAAAACACCACGTTTGAGGAAAATGCCCCCTAACAATCTTGAGGGATTACGAGGATCTTTCGTGATGGCTCCCATAAAAAAAGCGACTCTTGTCTGCTCATTGTCAGTTGATCGAGTCGTGATGGAAAATGATTTCCGTGCCTTTACATTCCAACGTTCGTTTAGCAGACAAACAGCCAACAGCCTCTCT
>NW_020170455.1:8274-36751 GCF_000524195.1 Echinococcus granulosus | reverse complement strand
CCCTGATTCTTTGCTTTCAGGTAATATAAACCGTTCTACAAAGGTGGAATCCGTAACTATCCAGTGTCTTTTTGTTAAGAATTAGTATGATGTATTAGTGGTTATTTACATGGAGTATTAGAACTGCTTATTACAACAATCTAATTTCGTCACATAGAAACCCGCAAGGCCTTAAATAAAAATTTGAAGGTGATGAGTTTTCTTCACTAACCACTTTCTTTGAGAGCAACATCAAAACTAACTTTTACACGAAAATGTTAGTGTTTTATACTTTACGTACTTAGAGGTAAAATTAGGTTTGCCTTTTCTTGAAATGCAAGTCGTGTAGATTAACGCCAACAAAGTAGCACGAATTGTTGGATTTCAGTTGAGTAAATAATCAAAAATGCTCTAAGGTTTGGTTCAAAATACTTTCCTTTTGGGAGAAATCAGCTCCAACTAATTATTTTTCATAGCCTAAGCTTTCCATTCCTGATATCGAGAAATTCAACTCATCTATAAATTCGCCAGACTTTGAAATACAAAAGATCTGAATCATTTAAACAATCTGGGAGTACGTATTTAGAGGTGCAGAACTTACCCAAGTAGGGAATTGTATTCGAGGCCGACGGCGTCGACAATGTGAGGAATTTCATCTGAATACAAAAGCCCGATAAGATGTTCATCCCTGCATAAGAAGAGCACAATTTCAGCTCAAAATGACTCCCAACTCGTCTGTGTCTATGCATTGAATTGCCAGTCCAATTTCACCTTGCTGTATAATTGTATGCTAAACTGAAAGATTGGCCACTGTGCATTAATTTGTTTTCGTAGGCAACACAAGACTGAATGGTTGGCACCACTGCGAGGCTTGAATCAAACAAAAACTACTAGCGAAATCTCTCAAGAACCCATTTAGCCCTCAATTTTGTGAGTATCACTGATCCTCGCTTACAATGTCAGTGCAAAAGTCCATGCGGCATGAAATATGGAAGATCACGTGCCATGTTTGGCAGAACTTGATTCTTGGAAGAGACATCACCACTCACCAAGCATCATCCTCGCAGGATTTTGAGGAGGCAACCAAAAGGTCACCAGATTGAGCACTGCTAGTAAAATGCATGGGAGAACGAGCAGATAGGCGTAAAAGTCCGGGTTGCGCTTCAATCTGTGTTCGAAAGGAGCGAGGTATCAGTGCAGTAGGAATTGAGCAAGAAGTAATTTGTATTTCTTAAACACATGCATACAAAAGAATAGTTCTGGACACTTGTCAACGTCAACGTGGAGTTCCTCTCCATTTAATTATGGTGAGCAAGAAATATACTGCTAATTTTAAACTACTACAAAATGGTGATAAAATCACTTCCTTAATTGAGGATGATGCACTGCTCCGTGTGAATCATGGACCTACACGAAGAAGAATATGAGGTTAGGGGAGGGCTCATCGCAACACGTCTGTCGAAAGAATCGGCGAACTGCGGGATACGCCACAATGTGCCACTCGTTGCTCTCCTGGTAATCGTCGAGCAGAGCACTTTTAATCCCATCCAAAAAGGTGAGATTCAGTCTCCGACCGTTCAACGTCCAAGACGCGAACCGAAGATAGCAGATCTGGTGATCGAATGGGAAGTGCTCCATCTGAATACGACACATGGATTTGTAGATGGACGGTGGACTCCAGAAGATCTGACCCGTGTAGTCCACGGTGAGCATCACCTCGCGTAACTCGACCAGACGCTCGTCAGCACTGAAAAGTTACGAAAAAAAGCGCGATGCTACTTAACCTTTGTAAGTAAAAGAAGCGGGGCACTATTTGCGGCATACTAGTTGAGGAGGACTATGTCGGGTGTCCAGACGTGCTTCACAGGGATTCGGACGTGCTTCACTTCGTTGTAATTTTTTGGATTCCATGTCAAAATCTCATCTCGCCATGCCTAAAATGCCGTCAAAATATCATTAAACAAAGCAATTTCTTGGTAATATTCGAGAGGATGAAATGATTCATCATTTTTATATACCTGCTACGAACCATCACTTACTTAATTAGTTATTTATTTTTTACCATTTCTGAGTAAATGGGTTTACTTTCCGGCATGTTTATTTCACAATGCCTAATGTACGAATATGTTTTTAGCTTTAAAATCCCCACCATTTCTTATTTAAAACTGAAAATAGGTAACTTTGGAATACCAATCTTCCCCTGCCCTTACCCAAAATGCGATAATATTTCAGTGTATATTTACTATTTTTTTGATTGTGCACCTAACTGCGTGTGCACTTGAGTCTCAGCAGATCGTGCCTCCGCTAGGTCACCTTGGTAATCTCCCAAATCTTCGACACGTTAGTAATGCATGCTCGTCCACAGTATTTTGCCCTGTCACGACTTCAGGGAAGACTCAGGACGATACCCAAAGTTAAACCTAAGTACACAATTTTGTGGAGAACTCACAAATTTGTTCCAGACATTCACCGTGAACATTTGATCAGCCTCATCGAGGTCCATGAGTTGGAACAGCGAGAGTCCAAATTGCACATTCAACGTCTGGCTGTTGTTCATCACCGGTCTCCCGATTTTACCCAGTCTCTCGTACTTCTCCAGCAACTGCTTGATCAATGTCCTCTCAAAGGACTGAAATTTGAAGTCTACAAGGCAGAGGTATTTCTTCTGTGGGACAATTTGTTTTGCCTCACCCAAAATAACGGTTGTAAATTTAGATTAAAATTCATGAAAAGGAAAGGTGGAAATTGTGCACAGTTTTCAGGCCTATAAAATGGAAAGCGATTAATCCCCCATTACCTTTGTCGCCTGCGTTGCAGGAGTCAAAGTTGCCTGATAAAATGAAGATCACTGTGGCCAAGATAAGCTTCATCGGTGCCTCGGCTGTAAGGAAGGAAAGTTGCCTTCACTCACTTGTTGGTTAAGCAATCCTCGGGGACCAAGTAGTGCCATATTCTTAAGCAATATTTTAAAAGCCCCCAGGATAGCCACTTGTCATTGTACCAAACTTATTTAACCATTTCTCATGTTCAGTTAGTGGCCAAGTAGTTTACGTTACAATAAACTGTAAGTAATATCCTCTGCTTCACAGATTTTTAGATTGTTTAGCTAGACAGCTAGGTAAGGATGCGTCGAAATACTTTTGCTGAAATGACAGTTTCGTTAGAGGGCGTTCTGCCCCAAAACAAGCCTAGCTTAATAGATGCTCGTTCCCTCGGTGAGTGACAGGCGGTGAAACAAGCCCCGGTGACCTTCTTTGGCTAAAATTGAGGTGGCACCATTCACTGATGCTCTCGGACTTTTAAAGTAGGAGAAAATGGTGTACCTCACCTCCGTAACTCCTACTAAATAGTAATTTAAGCCAAAATCCAAAAGATGCCGCTACAAATTTTGCTAACAGATATGAAGTGTAGAGTTGATGGGGAATGTGCGACTAAATACTTTGCAAAATAAAAGGCGAATCGTTTCACCAGAAAATCTGTAAATTAGAGAATGCATCGTACCAGCTCCCTTCTAGACTAGAAATTTACCATTGTTCCGATATGAAAGACCTCGGAATTAGCTTTTTTTTGAAATTCATCAAAAAATTGGCAATGTTAGGGGAATTTAGTCAGCTGCAATAAAGTTAATCAGTTGGCTCACCCATAGCTCTTGGGATAAAAATAACGACGTTTTACAGCTGGAAACTCCACCTCCGTCCAGCGGGCATCACAGCAGGCAAATTTGTGACGATGCCAAGGGGAGGCATGAATTGTTGTCGATCCCTCCTGCCGACGCCCCTCATTGGTCCATTGTTCGACCTTCTACGGGGTGTGGAGAGCCAATCAGCTGACGCCTCGCGCCTAGCGAATGGTAGAGTGAATACCTAACCCCTCCAATGGGCATCTAGTGGACTTGAGTACTGTTCACCCTCGCGACCAACGCTTTCAAATGACGCGCAGTTCATGTAACTTGGATAACTCTCGACCTTGAGACATGTTTCCTCGACGTAAATATCGACAATTGTAAATTGGCAAATTTGGATTTTTTGGGACTAAATTTAATCGCCATGGTCTCACCAGAAGAGAGGGAAGTTGAATTAATAATACCTTTTACTTTGTTGTCTTTTTACAGCGAACGTACCCTAAAAGTAAATGTGTTTTTATAGGCCTATTAACTTTAGGGAGAACTTAATCGGTAAAGCACGGGATGCAGAGTAAGTACCTCCACAGAGTTACGTTTGGTACTTCTTCCCAGCTCTACTTAACCGCCTATTTAGGTGATACCCATTTTGGGGGCGATTGAAGGTGGTCAATTATTCATCAAACACTCATAGGGCAACATATTCATTTACACATGAAGGGGATGTCATCAAAGAGCATTTCCAGTGTGTTAAAACCTCACCTCGCCTCGTCACTTGCCGTTATGCAGAAATGGAGATTGCTATAGTTGACAAAGTTCTCGAGATTTCAGTAGTACCTTCGATGTTACTCTCTGTTGACTAAGCTATCCTCAGTAGACGCTTTCTGTAGTGTTTGCGTACGGTTTTCAGTGCACGAAATTAGAATCGCTAACGTCTTGGGGTCGACTTGACTATTGCAGGCAATAATTAGACGGTTCTAGTCATCCCCAAGAGCGCTATAAGGCGAATCAATCATGAATTTGGCTTTTTACTAGCGTATAGAAGCACTGAGAGTCGGTTAATGTCGGTGACGCAATTAGGATACCAAGCCGCCAGCGTCGCGGTCGAGTCGCAGACCAAAGAGCCCGCGCAGTTTGGTGAACACATTAAAACAAACTGCGTTATCATGGCATTGCAGAAAAGCACCGCAATTGTGGCAGAATACTATCTTTGTTGCCACAGTGCATCTACTTTGCCGCCGTTGCGACAGTCAGAAAGGCCAAGGCCGGCGTCCAGAACCACCTACACAGACATCACGTGAACCTTCGGCCTACCACGCTGCAGCTCGCAGTACCACACCATCACAACACCGCGTTTTCTCGTTACCAATGCCCAATAACATTCTCAACAATTGCTAAAGCGTCAAAGAACCCCGGTATGGTTAATCCTTCTGGCTGTGATGTCCACCCCACCTCCCAGGGAAATGGGGTCACAAAGCATGGCAAATGATCGATTTAAGGGGAATTACGGTTAGTTCTGACGCCCACCACTTGATTCCAGTAAGAAAACTATGGTTCGATAGACCATCAAATCATTCATTAACTAGTCCATAACCCCTTTAGCCGAAAAATGACCATGACTTAATGTTGCATCTTCACATGAAATTGGGAATTCCGACTGACTTCCCCGATTATTTGTAGCTGTTGCCTACCCCTATCGAGCATGCTGACAGTAAAACAGGTGATAAAGCATATTCCCCAGCTCCGTTTCTTACAAAAATAATCAGAACACTTCATAGGTTCAAAAATTCATCAAGCAGAAAATTTTGTTTTGCTTTAATGGAGGAAATAAAGGAAGCCATAGTCCTAGCTCCCCATCGTCGTCGAAACAAATGCCTCAATACATTTCTGTTTGAAAAAATACAAGGCAACTAAGTTGTACAAATGACTACCTAATGCACATAAACACAATTAGCAGCCTCTTTAGCGAGCAAATTTACAGATTCTTCAATAAGGCAACAAACATCATTCTTGATTACGCTAGATTGCAAAAGCCTTTCGGAAGCTGCTCGCGATTGACTCATAAGCGAAGCGGCCAAAGACCTATAAAGCTCAGCGACTGTAGCGAAATCCCTCGAGGACGCCCAACAAACATCCGCCAAGGTCGGTTCTGGAAGGCCGCTTTCAGTAAAGCCAAGAGAAGTCAATGACTTTGGACTTTCCGAAGCATCGATTTCCAACTGGGAAAATGAGGTGGATGAATGATTAACTTGTGAAGAAGGGATAAAAATCCATCTTATACAAATCCTACCTGAGCTTCATTGACAAATTTTACCTCCTCCACAAGCCGAGTAAGACAGCCCCAGGCACTTCCAAAATTGCGGGCGCTTTGAAGCAACGAGTTGGAAATTGCCGCAGAAGGCGAATTTAAGACCACTGTTGCTGCACAACACTCACCAAGCAGAGCACCGCGCCTTAATGTTATGTGCTCAAGCCACTGCTTTGATAGAGTGGCAAGCTCTGAATTTGAGTCGGGTGATACCGTCATAAGATCGGAAAACTCTGCCCGCGTAGCGTCCGCTATTGCACTAGACACCATCTCCACAATCTGTTGTGGAGTAAAACATCTGAGATAACACTAGAACAAAGACTAGAGCTTAACTAGTGGGTGGAATAAAACATGCCTTTGGTACACGAAAGGAGGCCAGGTTAAGTGACGCTGTAGCTAATAAGATATCACCAGAAAGAACGGCAAGTTTGTTCCCTGACTCCATATTTTCGAGCCAAGTAGGGTTACTAGCTAATTTGGAGGGTGGAGTTGATAGATCCACTACGGTTCTACAAAAAGCAGAAATGCATAATCTAACAAAGTCATTCAAACCTATGGAGGGCCATAGCCAAGTTTATAATCGCTAAACTTTCCCCCATCTTTCTATGAAGACTCAGCAATTCGGAATCAGGCTGACTGAGGATGCATTGACCGACCATAGGTATGAGCATGCTTTGAGGGAATTGATGTGCATATTTGTTGCTGGAAAAGCGGCCAGTCCACATAAAGGGCTTCAGAAAGCTGTTAGGGGTGTTTCGAAGCTGTGCATAGAGTACGTGAACGATTTTGTGATCAGTTGTGGAGGAAAGTTTACGAGCTCGTTCCACGAGGAAGGTTGATTCAGACCCACCTAGAAGAGAAAGATCAAATGCGGGCGCCCGACCCCCAAGAAGACCCTCAGCACGCATGATAATCGACTTCCAACTCATTTCAATCTAAAGCCTGGGAAGGTTTTGTGCAGAAAGGAGATGACTTTGGGATGGGTTTCTCGGCAGCAATAGGGACTGCAAGTCGTACTCAACACGAGTGATTTTCTCGAGTGGATTTTGTTGATTGGGGTCCAAAGTGGCACCCAATTCGGGTTCGGATGTTGGCAAGATGTCGGTGTTTACCTGTATATCCTCAAATGGCAAGATATCAAGAACCCAATCTGAATCAACGACCTCAAGAAAGACACCCTCGGCTGTATACTGGCTATCCAGCATCAGTATGAACAAGTGGGCTGGATGTTAACATCTAGCAAACGATTAATGCAACTGCCTTCTGGGTTTTTTAATAACTCCAGTGCTTAGAAAAAATACCATAGTAGATAACAAATTATAGGTCTATTAGAAATAAGTTTTAGACCCAGCTTATTTCAAATGGTTTTAATGAAAAAGGAGGTTATAGGTCAACAAGAAATCAGTAGTGGGCACCAATAATGCAAAAAATACCGATAGGTAGATCAACAAAACTCTTTATGACTGTAATTTAAAGCTTGTTTTAAATACTGAATCAAGTTAAATGAATGCAATAACTAAATTTGTATTTTTAATGTCAAAAGCACTATTTGCAGAAATAAAAGTACAGCACTTCCCCAAAATTTCAACTATTAAGCCAAAACAATCTTATAAAATAGAAATCAGTTTTATCTTAAGTAACCGGAGTTTTATAATGGTTATAATACTTTGAATGTTCGTTTAATGGTCTGTTTTGCTGAGGGACCACTTTTGGCCTGGCCAGTGTACCTCCCCGGCATACTTGCCGAGTCAGTGGCCCGAGTACCTTCTGTATGTTAAAAATATGTATATTCCGTTTGAGTATTATGTCTTCTTTCGTGTTCAGGGAAGTCTCGGGACGCTGTATTGGTGGCGGCGGAAGGCAAACCCCATCTTAAAGGACATCTATCCTGGTTTCCCCTGCTCTGGGGGGCAAACCTTAGCGGGCAGAAGAAGTGCATTTGCTCTGGATGCGAGAGTCAGCTATGGTCCCAAAGGGGAGGATTAAGATCACCTTAGTCTTGTATTCTGCAGGAAAGCTATTAAAAACGAAGTAACACTGGACGTGAACCATCTGGATTAGTTTCGTTACAAACTTTCCTTACCATACCTTCATAAAGTTGTCGATACAGTAAACTTGCGATTCCTCTTCCTCTTCTCTACTAACTGATTAGAGCCCGGGTAGATATAACTGGGTCGCTTCAATGTGAGAACAGCTTGGCAAGGTGGAACAGGCGCAAAACCCTACCCCACGAACTTGTGTTAAATCCCGTCCTTCCTCACATAAATCTACTCATAAGCCGGTGTTCCTACATCTCTCTATGAACACGCATGATAGTCAGCACAATTCTTTGTCCCCGAATCCAGTTTTCGGACCGGACAAAACTCCGGATGCAGTTGAATTGCCAAGATGGATCAGTGAAGTTGCGGTCAAGTACCGCCTCAGTTGCATAGAAATTTGGTTGCTGGCACGCCGGTCCTTGGGTATTTCCTCATAGCATCGACTACGTCGTGATGCTGACGTGGAAGATTGTCCAAGGGGAGCGCTGAGGACGACTCCCAAAAGAGGATAGTGGCCATGTAATACGGTGGTTGCTCAACTCTCAGATTTGGTGAAGAACCACCTTGTCTTGGCCATTGTACCCCGAGTACATATGTTCTGTCCCAGTATTGCCTCCTCTCGTCTTCAGAGAAGTCTCGGGCGCTGCAACGGTATTTATTCCTCAAAATTTTACTTTGTTTGGTTTTTATCAACATAGTATGGTTTATCTTGGTACCTGGCTCATCCATCAAATACTCGTTCTCACCCTTTAAAATACTGTTGAAATGTTTATTTTTCATAATCTTGCATAAATCACAAATGTTCCACTTTTTTAGCTCATAAATTTTGATCATTTATCTTATGCTATCACCGCAATAAGTTCCTTCTTGGCCACGAACAAAAGACACTTCTTTATTGTAAAATAAATGAACTGCCTGCGATCGCTGGCCCTTCTGTCGATTTCGTGCCAAGTCTCAAATGTATTAGTTAAGTTGCGTCACTAATATCTCCACTTCGCCACCAGGACCATCGCTTTCCCATCATCCGTTTTCGATGATGAGGCCTGCTACTGAATGCATGATCAGTAACGCCTGAGACGCCCACCTCAAATTACAGCACAAAACAGCGTCGTGGTAGCACACGTCTCACTGCGCGAGAATTAAGACTCCAGGTTCTGCTTGGCCCCATCTAGACACTTCCACGTTACAGGTCAAAATAGCCACAGCAAATCTCCCTGACTCATTACCACAACCGACCAGCTACAGACACCCACTGAGTTTGGAATTAGAAAAAAATACGAAAATGCACAAACGATTTTTCACGTTAGGAAGTCGTCTAAAAATCATTGTCAAAAGCCTTCTTGGCTTTGTTGAGTTCTTCACTGAGTAGGAGGAGTTCCTTCGCCCGCGAAAACTTTCGTGGATCAGAGCGCACTAGGTAGGCGATGTCCTCTACCGTTATTTTGCCCACTCGACCAATCTCCATTGATCTACGTGTCTACAGGGAAAAAATCAGATCCACTGCGGGGGTGTCCGGATTTTTAACAAAACAACAAACCCCAATCGGGCTTCATCCTAACTGGGAAAATAATGGAAATTTCCATGCAACTTGTTGTTAATTGGCCACTTGAGGGCCATGTCTGAATGACCATGAAGTGGCCAATAATGATGGCGCACCGAATCATTACACAGTACCCATTATCAGCTCTCGTGACATAAGTGGTCCAAATTTCCCTGATAAATGCTGGAAAATACCTACCATGTCGAGAATGTATTGCACCGCGATCTCTTCAACCATAGCAACCGTTTCTGGTAGAGGATTTTCCACATCGCCAAAGCCGTACAACATTGCGCGGACTAAAAGCGCAAAAAGAGAAGCCTTCTGCGATTACAAAACTTTGGATAGACTATCACATTATCAAATATGAAGAGAGTACTGTCTTTCAAAAAGAGATGCTTCTTTTTGTCACCACTCCCACTGGCATCCTGGTCACCATCGACGCCAAAAATCTAGTAAAAATGCAATGCTTAATAAGAATGTCACAAATATACAGGCATCATTAACAGGAAAGGTGTTTAAAAGGCGAAAGTGCCGGTTGACAGCTTAAATGAATCGAAGGAGATCAGGAGACTCACATCCGACGATGGTAACTCGGAGTTGGCCATTCTAAAATGAAACGCTGACTTGTTAAATCGATCATCGAACCTCTTACCCTCCAAAAGGAAAACAATTCGACAATTATTCTATGACTTCCGATTATGAGAAGCCGCTGATTAGACACGTTATTTGATCATTGATCTGAAGTAATTTATATTAGTTCTAGCAATCTCGGTAGCATGCTGCCTGGTAGAAAATGGACATTTTAAATCCGCCTATGGGCATTCGGTCAGCAATCACGCAAAGAAGAAAAGACTTGCGAACAAAGAGTTTATTTTATGGGAAACATCTCGCCTTAAAAACATGGAATAAAAAGTAATTGAGGTTTGTCGGCATTTATGGGACAACTGCACCGCCCTACTCTAGGAACAAACCTACTTTGATTGCTAAAGCATACGCACAGAATAACTAAATTTATCATCATAACCTCTTTTAAATCAAGCGCACTTTTTGTTACCACCATTCACTGTTCAAAGCCATCAAAGAGCGCTGCCCACCTACTTATTTAGATAAGTAGTGCAAGGAACCGCCAAATCTATGGTCGCCCAACACCGAGGAGAGTAAAAATCATCAACCGGAGAGGCAGCAACCGATTAACCTTACCAGGTACACTAGATAGGCAGTTTATTACAGTCAGAAAAAAGAGAGTAAGGTATGTCTATAATGCATAGATGTAGCAGATCGGAAGGAAGATGAGACATGGGAAGGAGAGAACGAAGAGCCTAGGCTTAGGGATGCCTAAACAGAAAACAAAATAATTGAATTTTCGCCTTTTGGTAGACAAGAAGTAAGTCGACACCTAGAGAGATTTGAGGTACCTAAAAGGTAAGGTGAATAGCGTGAAACGAAATCGCCTATGTACGATGGTAAGAGGAAAACGCACTTGGCGGACCAATCAGGTTTGGAGGGAAGAAAGGGAGCTGATTGCAGTTGTGCGGAGGCCGAGGTATTTGTTGCGGACTTTTGTTTTTGTGTGCTGATGCTGCCACCAACAAAATCATTACAGACAACGGTATCTGCATCCGAGGCATGTGATCCTGAAAAAAAAACGATTAATCAGTGAAGGTTTGAATGCGATTAGATGGAGAGGAAGCGAAAAAAACAAAATCACTGAACCGGTCTTAAATTGAGTTGAAAAAGACCCGCCACAGGCTTCGGAACATGGATGTCCGCGAGACCCGAAGTTATTGAAGGAGAAAACAGTTCTTTGACAGACGACGCCTAGATTTGGTGGTGGTTGTGGTGGCGGTGCAGGTGGACAAGACTTCGTCTCCAAAACCGTCCACGAAGTCGAGTTGTGAACTAACGATTTACTCGAATGGTTGAGTGCTGAAGTCAAACCTGTCGCTACAAAAACAGAAAGTGCTATCAGAAGTAACACTCGAATAAGGAAAGGGTTCGAGTACAAAAAGTAATAATCTAAAAACATTCTTTAACAGGAACCGAAAGAATCGAAAAAGGACGAAACAAAAAACCCACCTCGAACAGCATTAGCAAGCACGTTTTGCCCATTAGCAGCAGGAAGATTGTTGATGAGGTTTGCACGTCGCTTCGCCGCCTCATTAACTTCTAGGGAGTAAGAACAACTGCTCCCCGAAACATCAATCGTGGCGGTCCCAGTGGAGGCAGCATAGAAGGTTCTTGAAGGTGTAAATCGACTACCGCCTTCAACTGCGCCTGAAGCTTGAGCATGTCGAGGTCTAAAGAGGACAAAAAAAAATGGAGTCGACCTTTTTATTATCATCAAAGAAGCAATAAACTAGAACAATGAACTCAATAACCGCCTCCTTGGGGTTATCATCATTCCGTTTCGTGTTTCAAATCGGCACGTCGATTGGATGACAACCTTGTGGGTAAAAGTTATCAAGCCGGATAATTTGGTTTATGCTGATTCTGTTTGTGGAAGAGGAATGCAGCTCCAAAGCCAAGTTTTGACACTTCGATTTGTAGGTTTGGTGATTGCTAAACTCTGCCATGGTTGTCAGCATCCACGACCTGCTGTTTTGAGAATCAAGTGGTTTATTGTGGCTTAAGTAGCTCAACTATTACACTAATTAATTAGGCGAACCCTTTAGTCTCCGTGGGTTGTACCTCCACTCGGCAGCATGGCTCTCTGGCCATGTCTGTGGTCACCCAGACCTTCTGTTCATTACTAATAAATCTTCTTCCAGAAGGTTTTAGGAAAGACTCAAAACCGATTGGCGAATTCTAACTTTCCAGAATAGAGGCATTCATTTTGGGCTGGCTGGAACTGTGGAGACCCACAAAAAAGTATTACTAAAACCCCATCCACTTCCGATAGTCATTCCAGTCTCTTTTTCTGTAGGAAAGAGCAATCTACAACTAAAGCAAAGTCTATTGTGGAGCTGGCTACAGTTGCTACTAGCTGAAATGAGAACCGAAGTGGCGGAGAGGAGTAGATGCACAATAGTAGCTGCTTTAAATTTTGTCTTTGATTCAATGGCTCTGCTTCTGGATAAATGTGCCCACATATAGTGGTAGGCATATGATATGCATTCGTTGAACGGCACCGTCCAGACTTGAGTACTTCAATGCCAGTGAAT
This sequence comes from Echinococcus granulosus, assembly GCF_000524195.1. Classification (NCBI taxonomy): domain Eukaryota; kingdom Metazoa; phylum Platyhelminthes; class Cestoda; order Cyclophyllidea; family Taeniidae; genus Echinococcus; species Echinococcus granulosus. The sequence goes on along the minus strand of NW_020170455.1, from coordinate 24,105 downwards.
TCACCTCCTCCAATGCAGTTCACAAAGAAGACAAAACACCAGGTACAACCAAATCGGCATGGCGTATCACAGGTAATGGGTGCAAATATCTTTTTGCCTCCACGAAAATGACTGCCACTTCTGACTCGTGAGTGCTTGGAGGACGGCGACTACGTGATGGCTCATTATTTTGAAGATGGAAAAAAACAACTGGATTTGGGGACCATAAACTCTAACAGACTACTTCTAATTTGTATGAGAAAGGCTGTGGTTGGATTGGAGTAAACTAAAGCCGCAGGTGTCCATGGGTTTGCCAGGGAAAATGAACTATAATGAACACATTTATTCATGGAGCATTTGTGTGTTGCCACAGACTTCAAAGAACCTTCAAGTTATCATGAATTCATTCAATCTTGTAATATTTTCACGTGAGAAAAGTATGATCAGGGAAGTTGTGAGCCTCTTCACTCACCTAGAAGACTGCTCCTCAGTATCGCTTTTGATAATCGAAATCGCAGGCCGCTGCAGCTTAGGTCGTGGAGGGGGCATCCGACAATAATGGCTGTGATGGATGTGGTGACAGTTATGGCTGTAGCCGAGGATGCCTTTTCGCCTTTGGGATGCAGCTTCACCGCCACCAGCACCACCACCACCAAAAGCGAGCGACTGTCGACCAGGGAATTGGCGAAAAGGCAGCGATTGTGACGGCATTTGAGGCTGGGCCAGAACATGGAAGAACTCCCTCTCCAACTCGTCTGCAATGTTGATTTTGGCCACCGGTTTAAAGTGACGGTTGGGTACGTGGGTGTGAGTGACCCCGAGTTCGCCAATCTTTTGCGGGCAGTACTGATTTAGTTGAGACACGGACAAAAATGACAATGGATTACGTGTGCCTCATCAATCTTGGGCTGTTACGACATATGCACCTACACTTGGGCAGAAATCAAAATCGTAATTGTTAGACTTGATTAACGATAACTAGGTTGACATCAAATAATAAGTAGAAGAAGCTGTCGTCATTTGTATTTGGCCAAAGCTTGGTAGTGAAGACTTACAATAAAATGCACTTTAAAAGTGGAATTTGCGCTCTTAATTTTTTAGGTATGATTTAGGCGATTTCCGTATCGACAATAAGCATGGAGTAAATCGTTTTGACGGCGATTCGGAGTCGGACCCGATATGACTATTCTGAAGGTGGAATGTAACAGGTATCAAATCAATGGATATTAAATTCCAAGCTAGTGAGATATTAGTTGGTTAAAGTTTGCACCATAAAAAGCTAAAAAAGATCAACAAAACCATGAACGTGCCGATTTTCCAAAAGAACTTGACCCAATCATGACAGCTCTAGAAAGAGTGAAGAGGAGAGGTCAGCCCTTCGCAAAGGAAAGGACAATTCCACTGATTAGCTAATAATATGCGCAATAAAAACATTCCAAAACTGAAAAAGTTAATTACTTACATGTTTACTGCGCACGCGCTTGTCCTTGTTAGTGGCATAAGTAGAAGGTTGCAGTCCATTGAAGAGTGGATGGGAGGTGTGTCGGTTTGGCGATATTTTGTCAAGATGGTTCATCTGCGTTGTCGCGCCGCTCGACCTGCCGTTGGTCGCAACAACAGCTTCTGGGCGCTTCTCCTGATCCTATGCACAAAATAAATACAGGTTCCATAAAGTGGCCAGAAGTTTGATCTTACTGCAACCATCTTTAAACCCTCAACATATCAGACGCATTCACTCAGCTTCTAACACGGAATCATTTATGTTCATGAGCCACCACTGGGGCCCTGATGACAACACTCAAAACATGGCGGGGACTAGTTAGCAAAAAGGAAGTTCACCCCAACTGGGTGAAAATTTTCAATCTTCCAAGTTCAGGTCTCCATATCGGTGGTATAAGTCACTACAGCCAAGCTTCTGGTATCTCAGACTATCTGCACACTACTTCTAGATTCGCGGGACTCATAGTCTTCATTGGCAACTCGGACGCTGCATAAGCAGTAGTGCGGTGGAATATGCCTAACATCATTCATCGCTAGCATGATCGCCCCCGCTAATGCTTAAAGGAATGTTCATGCCAAGATTTCAGTCGCACTAACTGCTAATTTCTTAAACGGTAGATAAGTCATGCTTCTTAAACATATTGCACCGACAGTTACACAGACGCACATTAGAAATGTCAGTAGCTTTCCATCGGCTGTACAGACTGTTGCGAAGGTGTTTTGCGGCGTCCATATTGGAGATAGTAGAAGCAGGAGAAGGAGTGATCATTCCGGTCCTATTTCGGTCGCTGTGGAAGATGGATGTTTGCGAAGAGGCCTCAGATGCGACAATGAGTTGTTGACTACGCCCACCACCATTGATGCCGACGTACATTGAAAAAGGTACTGTCAGGTGATTTTGCAAAACTGGTGATAGAAAAAGGATAGAAATGAATGTGTAAAACTCTTTCGGAAAAGTCCAATCAATGTCAGCATACTAGCTCATGGATATAAAAGAAACACGCAGATTTCTACATCATCTATCATCTTCAAAGATGGCCAAACCACTCGCGCATCTACCTATCAAACACCTTTGTATTCACCTATTTATTAGCATCCACGGCTACAAAGAACGCACAATAGACAATCTGGTGGTATGTTGGTAGGCATCCCTGTGTTTCTTTGATCTAAGGGAACGGTATTCAGTTTTATCAATTTTGCTATTTGACTACGAACGGCAGTTGTGCTTGTTGTTGCAATTGTCAGCTAAATCGTCTGATGTTTAACGAATCATAAAAATCATGTCATAAAGAGAGTTAGGTTTATGTGATAAAAAATCATCGGATTTATTTAAAACAAAGTGATCGCTATATCGGTAATTTTTGTCACGCATAAAACCCAACAACAAGTGGGAGGTCTTGCTTTGGATAAAAAACAATACAATACTCAAAGCAAATTCAACCAAGATTGAATAAAAGAATGAATCCCTCTCCGGCAATTTTAAGCGTCAATAATTGTGAATGGGCATTACTGAAAGGGACGAGATCTCTTTGCTTCAATCAGTAAGACCATCCACAGACACAGACCTAAGTGCCACAGGTAAGAAACTCTCCGTGGAACTAAGTGGAACATACTGCTGATAAAACTGTTGTGGGAGCTAACAATAAGGCAAACAGGCGGAAAGCGTCCACAGCTGATGCGGGAAATGTTAATACCAACGCCCTCACCATTCTTGTCTCTGACCTCCAAACTCCTTCGACAAGCGGAAACGGCGGTATCGGAGACAAACGTTTCAAAGAGTCCACTCGAAGTGGTTGATACGGGACCCGTTGCAGCCTTAGATATTGGGCGAGTAGGAGCAATGTTCTCCGTCTCACTGTTCGACCGCTTGACCATGTCAGGAACAACGAAGAACTTGCTTTTTAGGGCCTTGGAAGGGATCACGTAAACGGATAGGCATAACAATTCCCTTTAGAATGTTTTAGATTACAATGTAGACCTATGGGGCTTTGCGATTGGCAAAAAACGCCTAAATACCTTTTATAGAACAGTACATTAGGTGCAAATTTGGTTCAGTGCATTCAAACTGACCTATGCATGATAGATCTATTCAGCTAAATAGAGTATTTTGTGCAAAAAACTAATAATCACAAAGAATTTTAGAGAGCATCGACAGAAGTCGAAAAGATCCCAACTTACAGCACGAGCCGTCGGTCGTTTCTTCGGGTTCCACGAGATCAACTCGCCGATCAGCTGCAAGGCGGCCGTGCTGGCATTAAAAATAATGTTGCTCAGTCGAGTAGGAGGGCACTTAGGAAACCTGAAATTCATCGCACTCGCCAGCCTGTAACCCTCTGGCCAGTCTTGCTACAAAACAGCAGACCAAGGTGCATACTACTAAATATGCATTACCAGTAGTTAAGTGATGAGAAAGATAAATGGAAGCTACCTGCAGCGGAGTGCCAAGAACAGTGCAAATTCTAAAGAGCATGTCTATTTCTGAGTCGCCGGGAAAAAGGGGTTTCAGAGTAAACAGCTCCGACATGATACAACCGACTGCGAAGAGATCGATAGGTGAATTGTATGTTTGTGAACGTAAAAGGATTTCCGGAGCTCGATACCTACAAAAAAATTCGGTAAATGAGTCAGAATTATTGTAAAACCAACCACCGAGTGGAGACGTAGTCTGTAAAAGGTGGCTGGGAGCGAATTTCTCGAGCTAAACCAAAGTCCGCCAACTTGACAATATCGACACCGGAGCAGAGGAGATTTTCTGGCTTCAGATCGCGATGAAAGTAACCTTCACAACAAAAAATTGGTAAACTCTTATAACTGAACTACTCGAATAAAACTAATTGGAATCTGGGTGTTTGAGATACCGAGAATAAGCTGTCCGACTTTGAGGGGAGTATTTAATAAATAAAAACAAAAGCCACATATTAACAGGAACGCTAGGGAAATATACCTTGTTTATGCATGTACGCAAGTCCATCCAAGACTTGTCGGGTGATTTTACGAACTGAGTCTTCAGAAAATAATTTTTTTCTATAAAATATTTTGCTGAGAGCCGACTGTGATGGCATTATAAACTATGAACGAAGAACACAATGAAGAGGTTAATTGATGCACAGATAAGAAAAAAATCCACTAGACACCTGCGTTTCATCATTTCATACAAATTTTCTTTCATATATTCAAATACAAAGAAGAGTTCATCCTTTTCGCGAATGACTTCTTTCAGTTTTATTATACAAGGGTGCTCAAGGCGTTTCAAGGTCTTGAATGAAAAATCAACAAACAGAAAAGTTAGTGACAGCTCAGAATGTTAGCAAATCAAGGTACCTTTGGAAAATTCACAACAAAGTGTGGATCACTTGTCCAAACTAATAACGGCTGAGATTAATAAAACAAATTGGCAAAAACGAAGGCAGCAGTAACGTCCAAAAATTGTGCATAGAGGATTACCCGGAAGCAAAATACTGAAAGTGAGATTACCTTAACTTCCCGAAGACTTAAGCATTCAGACCACGAGCGATACTTTTTTTTCATTCTAGAAAATACTTCATGAGTAAAATTGAACTACTTTTTAATAGCAAACTTCTCCTTGGAATCGATGGAAGTGGCTAGCAAAACGGATCCATATGTACCATCCCCTAACTGTCGTGTTAAATGATAGCGATTCATATTGCCTATCCGCACACTTTTATTTTACGACATTCGAGTGCCTCACAATTTTGCACACAGATACAACTAAGCCGGCAAGGTCATCACGCATTGTTTTTACTGGTGACAACTATTAAAATATTGTAAAGTTTACATTATAGAAAACAAAATGCTGTCTCACTAGTGCTGTTGATATGCCAATACACTGCGCAAAGTACAATAACATACCTCGGTGTACAACATGAGGAATATAAGTGACACCATTGATTCAAGTCGAGCATGTTGATAAAATCCTGTTTTTCCAATCTTGCTCTTGCTAATATTATTTTCGAGCTTCACAGGACTGCCATTCATTTGTTGAAGAATTCAGTTCCTTCCAATAATGGGTTTTCCTAGTATTTTTCCCTGAATCTCAAAATTTTTCATTTCACAAATATGCAAAAATACCCGAAATGTTTCCTACACTCCCCAAAATAACATGACAAATTCTTCCTTCCGAACTTCCGTTGATCACCCACCAGTTTTATGATAATATGCCGCATTCATCCACTAATCCTGCAAATTTTCTACATGAGTTGCACCCACGCGGCCTTATAAAAACCACAGACGCGTCAGTCTATTACTGCCTAATCACACGCGACCGCACTGTGCCACCCACCTGTGGGAGCAATCCCTCCCGAGCACAGCCCCACACAACCCGCCGTGGAACTTGGACGCACCACACCCCCAACGAGCAATGTACCGTTGGTGGCATGGTGTAAGCCGTCTCCCGAGTCGCAGGTATGAATTACTTTCCAGTCGGAATGATTGACCCCAGGTAGCTAGCAGGACCCCATCACCCCAAGGCGCAAGATTGGCAGACCTCAGGAGGCGAAAACCCAACCCTCCATGAGGATGAGGCTTTGTCACCATCACCCATACGCATCCAATCTGACTCTGAAGAAAAGAAAGCGGCGATACTCAATAGCAAGCAAGTTGGTGCGCAGCATCTGACAGAAAGGGGTGGGAAGAGACAGAGGGACAGAGCGAGGCACCGCGGAAGAGGAGACAGCGATTGAGAGACAGTTAAACCAGCACTGACGCCGCCTCACCTTGTCTCCAAAAGGGTAAAATGAATGACTGGTAGGGAGACTTGGGAGAGCATCACAAAACGGTACGCAATCTGGTCGTTGTGGTTGTGATAACGCAAAAGAGGAATCAACTGCGTGGTTTGAATGACCGGGACGAAGGTGTAAGCACTTTTTTGGAAGGGGGGAAAAGAAGTAGGTGGATTGACGTATTTTCACCTAAGTAGTATCCATTTTCTCCCCTGCCTCGTCGTCCTTTCTACTATCCTCGTCACTCCCCTCCGCCTTTCTTGGCGTTTCCCCAATGGAGGTAGAGGAAGATTCAGTTTGTTTTTTCTCGGCACCTAGGGATTCCTGCAACGCCGAGGCGAACGCCTCCAAATCTAAGAGGAAATGACCGTTTTATGATAAAGTGAATGAGTAGAGTTAATTCGTTTTTTACAAACCCGAAACCTACCACCAGTGCCGGCGGCCTTGCAGACTTCCTCACCGAGACCGAATTGGGAAAGAGCCGGACCCAGTTGACCCGATTCTAAGGCCTCCGAAAACGACTACAAGGGAAGAAACGGAGGGGTACCTCTAAGTGAGGATGCCAGACTTCTTCGGGTTCAGAAAAGTAATAAGATTTCCCTCAATTTAACCTTAAATGAAGGCACAAATCGCATATGTGGGGAACAAACAATGCCAGAAATAGGATCAAGCCATTTCAGGCTAGGGCAGGGTAGAATTTCATCATCGTCAATTAAATGGCAAATTGTAATCCCTTGATAGGAGAGCGCGATAAACGTCGTCCGTCAATCCAACCCTAGATATACAACTTCATCCAATTCCGCTAGCCTTTCAATTTACTTCGAATGACCCCATAATGTCGAAACAGCGATCATGTCAAACCTTGCCGATGGGGTACATACGTCCACTCGCATTGCGGCATCTTAAGAGGGAAATCACTTGTCAGAGCGGAGTTCTCTATCTACACTGCCGCATTTAATCACTGTGCGCTCGTCCACCAGTCAAAAATTTTGCAAGCTCATTAAGTCAATCGCGAAGCAACACCGTTTTTCCACGAAGAAACTGGCATTTGTTTTGCTCGCATACAATCCGACGTAAGGCGAAATTCAACCCAGTGGTACGGTACTACCTCCCATGGTGCCGGTCTCTCAGCCCTTCTCCACACTAATAAGTCACGCCCTATAACCTTCCCGAAATGATTTGAACGCCGCATTGAGGTACTTCACGGCTTCACGGAAAGTTTTCAGCCATGCGCATATCAATTAGGTACAGGAAATGTTTTAAAAAATGCTTCTGCCAGTCAATCCCCTGAACAAATGTAGGGGTATGTGAAACCGATGTAAATGGAAACGCCAGCATCGGCACCAGTGTGGACTGTCACCTCCAGATGCGTAAACGAACAAAACAAAAAAAATACGAGTGGGTTCTGACTCACTTTGAGAGCATACTTGAATTGGGGTGAGCGGACATTGGCGATGACGGCCTGGCTGGGAGTGAGCTGCTGGTCTTCGGGGTCGATGGGCGGAAGGTGGGCAGCCAGACGCTCCGCCAGCGCGGGCTCCTTGTCCATCACTTCCGTCACGGTGTCCACACTCAGACCCTGAGTCATGTCGACATGCCTCTCCGATTCTGGTAAGTTGATTAAGGATGGAAGATTACAGAGGAGCAAAGTAATCCATTATAGGAGCTAATTAGTTCGAAAATTTCTGCCCATCAAAGGAAACAGCATCTATGATGGCAGAAGTGAAGGAGTGAATCGGACAGTTCCATTACCTGGGTGATGACAACGCCTTATGAGAAATCCAAAAAGCAGAAAAGGACCGTATCATGAATTTAGTGGAAGAATGATGATTTGCATTCTAGAGGAGGTTCGACACCCGTAAAAATATATATAAGAGTAAATGTTGAGTGGAAATGAGGAATTCGTTTCCAGTGACTTTGCAAAAGACTGAGCACAGACGTGTTTCAGATCAGAATCTGAAAAGCATAGAATCAACAAATTCAAATTCTGCTACTTCCGTGAGGGGACGGTTTCAACTTTAACGGAACACGGTTACAATTTTAAACATGAGTCAAATCGGTGAGAGGGTGCAAATCAGTGGGATGTAGAATGGCGTAATTGTCATTATGTAAGGTCATGTATTAGTCTAACGCGTTACTATTTGGGTGTCATCACAGCGACTACGCTTTCAGCTTCCGGTAGATGAGTTGTCGGTAAGCAATCGCATATTGGCAAAAAAAATCACAAAACAAACGATTATCTAACTATCAATGCGGCTATCCACCGGTAAAACGAAAATGGAAGAAGCAAAATATTGTAAGGGAATTGTGTGGTACTCGTGCGGAAGAGGATATAACACACAAAACTTTAGGTGCGGTAAACGTATCAAGCAAATGGAATCTGGCATTCACTCCAAGGGTGATCGAAATTGCCATCGAAATCCATTTTGCAATTGCAACTACAAATCTCATGAATCAAATGGGAAGAAAGGCATGGATACACATATGTAGCCTTTATTTGCAAGATGGCTAACAAAACAACCACAAGGAAATGGGTCGGCAGTGGGATTAGCGCTCTGGACAGGACACCGCATCAAAGTGCGCATCATGTGGTCCGCTTCCATTGTAACGCCCACAACGTCATCTGTCGGAATAAATTTACCGGGTGCAAGACTCCTCTTTTCACCCAACTGCACGACCCAATGCTCCATCTTTTTTTCGTAAGAAATAAACACATGTATATTTCCTTCACCAGCAAAGAACTAACAAAAGTGAAAATGCAACCTGAACGACACCATTAACTGACGACTTCATCCAATAAACAGATTGCCCCGTATTCATAACGCGGACATTTGGCCCAGTTTTGCGGTTACTGCAATTCGGGATAAACTGAACCGAAAATTAACGACCCTATCCCAGTCCCCATTAGTGAAAACAAAACTGGTAAATCTACTACCGGAAGGACGTCATTCATCAAATGTAGTTAGCAGTGCAGCTACTACGCCTCTTCGTTGGTTGGTGCCTCATCAGAGGACACTATCTTCAAATGGTATGAAGAAGCCACGATTTTAGCGGGGACGCAAAAAACTAAAAGGAACTACGAACCAGCCATCTTTTGAACATATCACCCAAACTGTGTTGGTGATGGCCCGGCGGTGCGTCCTTTGATTCTCGGAGTGAAACAGGCACTCATAAACACTAGCACAACTTGCTTCACTCATTGAAATAAATGCCACAAAACTGACCAAGCTCGCACCTGATTGAATGATGGCAACGCCACAATGCATCTAGCTCTACAAGAGGAGCTTTTGAACTAATGTTAAATATCAATTCAATGAAACTGAAAATGCAGAGACGTGATTTCACCTAACATCTGAATTGACCGCCCACCTCCCCGAACCACACCAACTACTCAACATATCTTCGGCACCAAATCGCGGGCTAGAGGTGAATTAGGAAGTTTGCTGTTGTTGTTGAATATGATGATGGTGGGGATGCAAACACCGTTTCACCAGTGAAGAGAAAAATAACATTGACTTTTGAAAAGACGTCAATCGACAATTCCACTCAATTTTGCATCCTTGCCAAATCGCCTCTCTGGTTGGCGCATCTAACGAACTTGACATGAATGGTCCCTATGATCGGTCTAGCACCACTACTGCCGCTGCACACAAAGGAGAGCGTGTTGATTATTTTTGCACAGGCTACCCCTTCTTTGTCACTAAAAAGCGTCCAAAACTCACTGTCTTCGGTCTCAGCTCAGGAAACAGGGACAAGTACAACCGTAAATCAACCGTTCCATCCAACAATCCATAAGCATCAAATAATGGCAGAAACTATGTAAGCAACTGCATTAACTGATAGAAACAGGTATTCACAGCCGAATAAGGATGAAAAAGCCTAAATAGAGTTAAGGCGTGCAGAAGGTTGTTTAACATTGTTCGAACATTTGATCTAGCTTTTCTGGAATGAATTTGTGATTCAGAGCCAACTAACCGATCCATTGATAAATTCGCTCAATGATTGCAAGCGTAAAGGAGTGAGACAGAGTTTTCTCTGACGAGCTCGTTCACTAGCAAAAACCCTTAAATCACTGCTCGGTCATTTAGAGTACACCTATCGCGCAGTCACAATCTTTGAGAAGGAAATCGTGAACTGGAGGACAGACCAAACATAAATTAGCGATCTCATGACAGTTATACTAATGAAAAAAAGCTCTTCAAAAGGCCTATTCGATGACAATTCCGCCCAGTTTCTCTCCATCCCGAAGGTCTTGAAGACCAAAACAATAATCCACGCGAGATGTACTACTATTATATGCTGCAACCGTCTCCCGATTAAGTGACTTTGTGGATATTTAGTCCAGCTTTTGCGCCAAAACGCAAACTAGAGGCCAATGATAAACTACGAACAAGCAAGTGTCATCTTTCCACCGTCCCATGACAATGACACAGGGTTCCTGATTGACCACAAAAAAGGGGGGCGGCTTACGATCAGAGGTGGTAGCCGATTGAATGGTGGAGAGGATGGAATGGAGATCTTGGAGACGAAGTTTGCCCTAAAGTCAAAGCAAAATCGAGAATCGCAGAATGCCAAAAGCGAGAACAAGCGGTCAATTGATAGGCAAAGGATGCCAGTAATGACTCACAGGTTGGTTATCTACGGTGGACGAGGAGGAGCCGGCAGCAGCCGGAGCAGAATTGGAGGCGGGGATAGCAGGAACGGAGCTCGAGGAGGCGGTGTGCATAGCCGGCGCTTCCACTCGACTGGAGAAAGGAAGGCGACCCGTCGGTACCGGCAAAGCTTGTGCCGAACTAACAATAGATAGTATGAGTAAGCTACCGACGTAGACACAGCATGACTGCCTCAGAAGCTAAATTATGGCGCCCACAGCTTCAAATCTTACGCACTTCCAAAAACTTTGTTGACGTCTGGAAGCTGCACTTGGGTCGAAGTTACACCCTCGTTCAGTATACGTAAGAGCAACAGATTTCAAGCGAACAGTTGAGGATTTGAAAACAAACATGAATAGCGTAATTCCATTAAGTGCTGCAGATAAACACAACAGCAGCATGGATTCCTACCAAATTCACATTCCACAGTGACAAAGAGGAGAAAAATCTGACTTTCTAAAGCGTTACGCCTGAGTTACCTTAGTTTCAGACCGCTCACAGTGACGGCCTCGATTTTTTTTAATTATGCTACGCAGATACCGATTGAGCACATATTTTCCGACACGGTAGCTCAAGAGGTATAAAATTGCCACCTTAGGCATTATCAGGTTCTTTAAAGAGTATATCTTCACTAGTACCCGAATTGGGTTTTTCAGAAACCTACAAGGCGCATAGATTTGGGGTTTTAGGACAACTCCCATGCAGCCCTGGGATGTGTATCCAACTGACCCTTTACTGATTAATTTCGTGTTTCCGTGACCGTAATTAAAAAAAGGAAGAAATGTCGTTGATTTTTGAAAGGAAGTATTAATCCTGTGAACGGTGAAAAACACCTGCAGGTAACAACAATGCCTGAGTAAGGAAGATATTCGAATCTTGCAAGGCGGAAAGTCCGTGGATTTGCATTTCTCAAAGATTACCAAGTTTGAAATTTTGCTTTTACGCCACTTGAGTTCAAGCAACCTGAGCTCAAAGAGCGCAGACTTTGCCTCAAGAGCCGTCTCACATCTAACAGTACGACGGAAAGTCGGAATTTTTGACGTTCCAAAGGCTATGGATAAGTATCTAAATGTCCATCAAAGTTACAAGGTACTTTAATGCGAATACGAAGACTCCATAGGCAAATTAGAGGAAAACCAACAAAAGATGTATGCAAATTAGAATGTTCGCTGAAAGATGAAACAATTTTTGGTCATTGTAAAACCACGTTTTTATGAATAAAAATCGGAAGGGCGATAACTTTCACTCTAATTGACACCAATCCAACTTTATGATTCGAACACAACACAAAACAACAAACATGGCTGAAAATCGTGATCCTCGTATTCATATAAACCGATATCTAAGCGTAATATTATGTGCAACTTCGAACATTACCAAATCTTACAAAGTAGACAATTGCGAGGAGATTTGGCAATTAAAATTTAGTGAAGGTTTAACAGCTTTTCAAAGTAAAGACTGGCAATAAAAAGCCTGAAACGTCCCAGATTTCGCCAAAAAATGAATACCTATTAACCTAAATTAGCAGAATTAATACATTGGTCACCAAGGTCTCAGAGGAGAGTCGACCATCACATCCACCCAGATGCTTCCTCGTTCTAATAATAATATCAATTGGCGTTATCAACTTTTCCCAAATTTGATTCTAGCCAAAAAAAAGCAAAAAATAGGTAAGTATCCTAAGACTAAGAGGATTCTGTATCCAGTGCATATTCAACCAACTTGTTCACATGAAGCTATTGTGTGCAGCCACAACTATCGCAGACTGATCGGGGATAAATTTCGCAGGTATGTCGGACTCAAATAAGACTGCAAGAACATCACAGAAACGTAATACGTACAGCGAACGCGTTAAAAACCTAAAACAAAGGCTAACGTTGCTAAGTTAATCAAGGTTGTAAACGCCATTTTACCAGAGCGAAGAATTAAAAAATCAAGTAATGTACCTTTCACCATCTGAAGGCATTCCAAATCCCATGCCCATGGAGAAAAGAGTGAGCAGATCGTTCTGATTTATACCAGAGAGGCCACGCATTCCACTGAAAAAGTCAGCCATGCGTCCAGCGGAGCGCGAAGAGACCAAACTTCCAGCAACTGAGCTGCCGATGGGTGCGGGTGGGGTGTTGATGAACTTGTTGACCGTTTCGCAGATTTGAGCGTCGTTGTTGGCGTTGGGTTCCTGCATCCATAAGAAGAAGCGCCGCTGCGGCGCACTCAACTTGAGCACAAACACCCGACCCGATTTGCACTGTGGCACGGGCTTGAACTCTGCCTCGCGTGGTACCAGGACAAAGTTCTCCTCAATGAGGCCAGTACGGCGGTCGAACCAGCAGAAATGGACGCTGTAGTCGCCAGAGGTCTGGTAGAGATAGGCGCACCCCTTACGCGCGTCTGCGTGTACACTGTTATCCGGATTCATGGTCATCTTGCCCGCCTTGAACTGGAGCAGTGGGCGAGCCTGCGGTTTTGACGGCTGGCGATCAAACAATCCGGTGCTCATTCTTGACCGCCAACTGGATTCTAGCTTATCGAGGAAGATCAATGGATTAAAAAGTTGGGCTTTTAAGTTCACTCACCCCTTTTACATAATGAGAACTTAGAAAGAAAGCCTAACTGTATTTACAACCACACCTAGTTTTTTATACATTGGGACCCCAGTAGTCTCTATGTGAACGTTATGATATCCAATTCAGCAACCGACGCCACTTGAGAGCTTAAAAGTCTGAAGTTGCTACTTTTGGTCTTCAATTTGCTCTAACTTTAGTGAGAGCTACGGCGTTCCCATAGGGTTTCCCGGAACGGGGGCCCCAAATTCATCGGATCAGTTCCATCACTACCTCTACATATGAATCTATAAATGGCTAAATTTTAAATGCACCAATTGTCGGCCTGTAAGGCTGGTGGCAATGTGTCTTTGTTCCAATCATAGGAGCAATCAGCGAAGTTCACAAGCACTTGAGATGTGATTTAAGAAAATATACTTCAACGGCTTATTACTTTACGAAGAAGTACAACCTAACTGTCTTGCACAGCAAATAAAATACAGCAGGAAACACAACTTTACCTATATGAATACTCAGCACATTCGTTTAATGGCCTGTTACAAGAATAGGTAACTAAGAGTGCTGTAGTAATGACACTATATCCCAACGATATAAATATGGCATTAACTTTCCGTCAGCAATAGAAATGCATACAAAGAAAATTTGCAATTTCGGCTACGGACCTACGTTCATTAAAGCCAGTACACATTATTGAGGAACTCCTATGCACATAAAGGCATAAACGAGAACTAACATGGTTGGGAAACGACTAAAATGGTACGTTACATGGTGCTGAATAGGATTCGACCTTTCAAAGCGCAAAACTTCCAAAATGCAAAGATGGATCACGTGACTTATGTGTTAACGAGGAAAAGGAGTAAAACGAAGCTGACAAACAGGTAACAAGTGGTAGAGATATGGATTTTAGTTAGGTGTAAAAACCGGTGTACAAAATACTATTTACGCGAAAAATCCAAACTACAGTTCCAGAAGCACTGGTTTTAGTCCTAAGTGAAACCAGCTAAAAAACACTAGGCAAACACGGTAATTTTGGCTATCAAAAGCAAAATATGAGCATAGTTTTCAATACAATTTGCGCAACGAAAAACAACCGATCGTAGACACTGGCTCACACCAGCATGCTAAAGTGGCGACAAGTAAGCAGCCAACTAGTGTTGACTACTAGAGGAAGTACATAATGCAGACACAAAAATGACAAAGCCGGGAATGAATCCATAAGTGGGCAAAGTACTCAAACACGCAAAGCACAAATGCAGATTAATTTAAAGAACAACAAATTTAAAGACAGCAAACAAGTTCATAGATCATGAACATACAAAAACAAATTATTGCCGCGACAAAGCCGAGAAACACAAAGTGATGCTGAAGAATCAGGGAACTCCGCGTGAGCCCCAAATCAACGCGAATGAAACGAAAGACGCCCTAAATAACGAAAAGTGATTGGCTAAGATGATCAGGTCATTTTGTTTTACCAATTTAATATGTAATAAATAGAAATGTTCATAGCTGTTTTTAGGCAGCTGAGAAATGAATGTCCAGGGAAAGCTTATTTATCGAAATGTGAAGCCCCTGCCAGCGCCTAGAAAATAAAATTCGCTTCGAATTCCTTGTACCTTCCAGAATCGCACATTTGTGGTACCAATTTAACTACCTTTTATATGGTGCTTTTCTCATCATATCTATATATCGGATTCTAAAATGTGGGAGGCATTTTACTAGCCTCTTACTCCTGCTTAATCCATTCTAGTGCAAATTAACATGTCGTGAATAAAGTGATAAAACTAACGGAGGCAGTGTCTTAAGTGGAAGATTGATATCGTAATGAAATCTTTTATGGCAGGTAACTTTTATGGCTCTACTTTGTTCCACCTTGCCATCTCAGCAACCACTTATAAAAAAAGGAAATTCGCTCTCATCCTCCTAAGCAACCAATATTGGGATAGAGCTCCATTATGGTGTGTCGGATTGTTCTTTGTGGACTCTGGTGAATGTACATTCTTCTCTTTTTTCCCTTTTGCTGGTCGTGCACTCAACCAAACGTATCCGGCTGACCTGTCTAGTACTCTCACTTAGTACCTGAATTGGAAAGTTTCCCGCAGTTCCCAAGATACACTTAGGAAACCTCGCCAGATTTACTGAGGTAACATCTGCTGGCTTGTACGTTTGACAGCCATACAGCAAACCCACCACTTCTAAAATGCCCAGTAGTTTTAACCTTAACAAATTCACCCCAAGATATTTATGAGTAGCATCCCTCTATGAAATACACATGCCTTAGCATTGGCACAACTTGCCTCCTCACGTTAGAAAACAAAGCCCACGGTAGGATAGCAATGAAATAATCATTGTTCAGTTTTACATTCAGGTGCTTAACTAAAATAACGAATCAGGTGCCAA
>NW_020170455.1:0-8174 GCF_000524195.1 Echinococcus granulosus | reverse complement strand
TAATTACCTCGTTGAGGCTGTAAAAATAGCAGCAGTTACGCAGTCGATTAGTGAACAAAATGGTAGCTAAATTTGCGATGAGCCAAGCACCGTATTTAGAAGATTCGCCTCCAGCAGCATTCCACGGAAGAGTGATCCACTGCGACCCGCCAGTTCCTTTGGCGGACCCATTTCTATCAGACGTCCAGCGTCCAGGACCATTATTCTAAAAGTGACAGGAATGATAAAAGACATAAAAGCTGCCCAAATAAGTAGCTGCTTTTTCCTTCCAACAGACCTATCATAGTCAATGATGGTATCGAGACGGTGAGCAATCGTGAGAACGGTGCTGGAAGCGAACTCCTTGCGAACTGTGTGTTGGATTAGTTGGTCAGTTTGAGGGTCGACGGCGGCTGTCGCCTCGTCCAGAACCAAAACACGTGATCTCCGAAGGAGAGCGCGCGCCAGGCACACCAGTTGGCGTTGGCCCACGCTAAAACCAGGCAAATCTCAAATGCGCTACCACAAGTTCTCGATGATCTTCAGAGAAAGACGAATTTCGGTCGAACCTGAGGTTGTTGCCACCTTCAGCGATGGTCATTTCAAGGCCATCAGAGGAGGTCTCTTCCACAAATGACCGGAGATTCGCCAATGTGAGGGCCTCCCATACGGTCTTGTCGGTGTGGGTGTTGAAGGGATCAAGATTGAACCGAAGGGTACCAGAAAAGAGCACTGGATCCTACAGTTAAAATTTCCATATCTAGGTAGGTTTAGCAAATATATAAGTAACGAGAGGAAAGGGCGAAAGAAACAACTTGCTCAGATGAAGCATGCAATCAGGCGCAGACAGGCAGAAGGACGAACAAAGGAAATGGCGACTCGCCTGGGGAATGAGAGTGATGCGCCCACGGAGGTCGTGTAGACCAATCTCGGCGATATTTTGCCCATCAAGGCGAATCTCCCCTTCATTTGCCTCAATGATGCGGAAAAGAGCCAGCACGAGAGATGATTTACCTGAGCCTGTCCGACCCACTATCCCTATCTGTAAAGTGAAATAGCAGAGAAAATGTTTACAGGAACAAATTGTACTGGCTGCCGTTTCATGGACGGGAAGCCCGACAAATGGGTCCCACCCGCATGCACCAGCAAATAAGGCCAAACTTTAATGACTGTTAATCAGGGAACAAAAGTCCTTGAAGAAAGCAGATCGGACCTTCGTCTATCGCAGGGTATCTAGACTAAATTCTGCTGTCAAATGGGGATAAAGAATTTTAAAATGTCTCAAAAAGGGGAGACAAGTACCTTTTCACCAGGCTTAATAGTGAATGATATGGAGCGAAGAACAGGGTCAAGATCATCGCGATAACGGGTACTGTAGTTGACGAACTCAATTTCACCCTGGGGCCACTGAGCTGGTGGCTGTTTCGCTGGCACCTCCCATGGGGCCTGAAATATAAAGTGAGGGGAGGAAAAAAAATCAAATTTCAGCTGATGAACTCTTTCCACCTCGAATCACCTCCTGGAAACAGTATTAAGCGTAAGGAAGAGTGGGCGACTGGAGCGGGGCTCCATGATACCGGGGTGGAGCAAACACGAGACTGACTAAAAATAAGTAACATTTCATCGTAAAGTAAGCTGAGGAGAGGGTGATTTACCTCGATGGTCAGCTTGGAGTACTCTCGGATCCTCTCCACGGAGACCACATTAGTCTCGAACTCCGTGGACATCCGCACGAACCAACTGAGGCCCTGAATAATGTTCAGAGTGTAGCTGATCACTAGACCCGCGAAGCCCGCAGCCAGAGTGTCGCGGGTTGCAACGAAGGCCACTGATACAGAGAATGTCAGCAGGTTGCCCACCGTCTCTAGGACCATGGAGAGCCACCTGTCGAAACACGAACAGCGATGAAGAGGAGTGTGTTAAGTGGACGTGAAGACTTCTGGGTCTCCCTGTTGGGAGCACCAAAATGTAACAACTTATAGGGTTTGGTGGGATACGCCTGAGGTATTGCACCTCTTATGAAATAATGGAGTCATTTCGCATCTGTTGCCCATTCTTTCAATAAGAGTGATATGACTGATAGTTTTTATTCCTTGTAGGGAACGCATCGGCCTTCACCGTGAACCCTACAGTGTATTTAGAGACAACTCAAGCACTGCAATTAATCGGCTGAGCAATGGTTTGAACGAAATGTCTGATTTTGATAAGCGATATAAAACTCAGCTAACAATGAGCTCAAAATCAAAAGGGAAACCCGAGAACAGCACAATTAAAGAAGAGGAAAAAGATAAACGGGATATGAAGCCCCAAAGAAATCTGCGTTCTTGAGGTAGACTAATCAAATGAGATGATGAGATAAGTGAGCGCACCGATTCGCGATAAGAGTTCCAAAGAGGGCGCGGTTGTTTGCGTCAACTCGAGTGTCACTAGAGTTCACAAAGAGGTCGCACAGTCCATAGGCCCGAATAGTGTCCACTCCGAGGAGGGTCTCTGCGAAATGCGAGAAGATTGGCGACTTGCTCACCGAGTCCAAGCGCTTCAGCTGACGGCTCGTCGTCACAAAGAGATTCTGCCAATGTAGATGGATGGAGAGACACATTACCACTGGCTATCAAATAGAGGTAGGTTTTCATAACTTAGAGTGAATGCAAGTGCCTTGGTTTACAGGTCATCCTCATTACAAGGAGGTTGTGTAGTTTACGGCAAAAAAGACGGAGACATTCAGATGCATATTGCAAGGAGCACTCAGGTCCAGCCGGGACCTATAAAATGCCACATTGTCGCGTGGCTACTACAAGCAGTGGCAGCCGATGACATGCTGCGAATGGACAAGGTAACGGAAAACAGCGGTAGCACGTGGATGGAACAAAACATGGTGACGAGATTTACTGGTGAAAGTAGTTGTAAAGCCCATTAATACTTGTGTCTGTAGAACACAAGCACAGCAGGACGATTAAACGCCAAGTCAATCAGCAGTGGAAAATTTGATTAAGGATGTCGACGTTCAATCTCCTTATGGGGTTAAATTGCTTGCATCGACAAAGCCTACAAAATTTTTGAAAAACATAGAGATATTGAGAAACAGTTTCTATCTGGCCAAGAGGGATAGCACTAGACTCAGGCAGCTTCCATGGAAAGCTAGGAATTCCCACATACTTACCTGCATGGTTGCGTAAAAACCGAGAAGACAAGCGAGGAGAATGAGGATATAGGCACTAGGCAAGGCACAGAGCGCGAAAGTGATGAGACAACTGAAGAGGGTCGTCAGCATGGAGCGCATTGAGATCATCAGCTGATTATCTACGGTTGATATTTCATTAGAGAAGCGGTTCATTATCCGACCCTGAAGCCCAAAAGGAGGGAAAGCAATCAAGAAAATGAACCAAGTGGAGGCGATAACCCCCTGAGTGCTTGTACTCATTCCCCTCTATTCGATGCTTAGACGATCTCCCGACACAGACACAAAATGAGGCAATGAGAGGCTTAAAATTCACTTCCACAACTTCTATAACTCAGTTCTAGAGTTCTCTATTCCAGCTTTAAATGCACATTTTGACATAGGGTACACTAAAAAATTGTTTAAGTCTCAGTCCCTCGTTCACCGAGGTACTGCACGAAAAATTCCACTTCAAAGAAAGCGGTATAAAGTCGAATTTTAACGCAAGGGAAGAGAGCCTACCTGAGGCACGGAATCGAAGAAGCTGGTCGGGACGTGGAGGATGCATGACAGGAGTTGATGATGAAGCACCTTCACGGCTCGAACACTGCCAACTGCCAGCATCATACAAGCCAACACATTGAAGGCAACTGGTGGAGGATGAGAAAGAGTAAAGAGGTCTTCTCAGAAAGATGTTACCTATTTGACGAGACTAGACAAAATTGATATTTTGGAATTCAAAACACACGATGCTGGAAGTTTCCTTTTTCCAGAGTTGCCATCTGCATGTCATGCGTGAATCAGTCCGGACCCCATTCAATGAGATGGCTTGCAACAGCATTACGATGAAGTTTTTGGTGGATGAAGACGTGAAATTCGCGAATATTTATATCTACCAGACATAATACAATGATGGAGGGTTCAACCGCTCAAGGGTAAGGCATCTGACTGTGGCAGTTCCCAGCTTACAGCGATTGTTTTTTGGAGCATTCAAAGTCTGGATCTGGACGCCCGATTAATGCAGAACTTGTGGTATGGTAGACTTGTACAGAAAATCAACCTTACTCCGGGAAAAGAAAAGTTAGGAAAAGTTGGGGTGTACTGGATACCAAGAGTCTTCGGTACTGACAATGAAGTGAAGTAGAATGTTATAGAGCGATCCAGCTGTAGTGATCAATCTGTCTATGCCAAAATTGGCCTCCTAGCATTATACAAACACTTGGACAAGGGAGCTGTGACAAAGAATAAAAGCAGTTTCTACACTTTGAAATTTTACCTTTTTGCTAATAAGTCAAAAACTCCCACTTCCATCGATGTCAATGAAAGAGGTCATAGGATGTACGGTAATTCCTCAGATCTGAAACTAAGCACTGGCCTAAATAGTATAAAAAGTTGAGTCAAATGAACAGGAAAACTGGAATGGTGAAATTAGGAGATTCGAGATGTTGGAATACCGGCTTACAGTCGAGCTAAGCTCTTTTATCGCCACGGCGTTAAAGTGAGGGCTTGGACACTGCTCAAGAATTCCTTGAAACGCTACTTTCAATTTGGATATGATAGGAAAATTAGCATATTTTAGCGCTAATCACCAATTTTTTTAATCAACACATCAGACCTAAGGGACAACAAGATCCCTCTCCTCATACCTATTATTTGAAATGAGCAGTTTTTGAGAGGTTAAGACCACTCAGGCTATAACAGAAACGTCGACGGATAATTATTTTCAAGGGCAAAACCAGTGAATCGAGGGGCCATAGGCTATCACAAAGGCACCGTCCAGCTGATGGGGGATGAGAGTCATTCAACTTTATGTACATAGCACCTATTACGGTCAGTAGAAAAATATTTGAGGAAATTGTAGCAAATTGTCGGAGGAAAATGGACCACCACGGTTCAGATGTTTCATTAACTTCAACCAATCCGTTTGTGACACGAGTCGGTGAGACCGGGTCGCATGAACTGGTAAAGGACACGTCACTACTGCCAGGCCAGAGTCTGGACATGATAGTCAGGGAGTCACATCAATGCGTGATGGTGGCCGTGAATGCGGTATACACGATTTAGAACTTCGATGATAAAGCCTAATTTGGATTTAGTCTAACGGTAAATTTAAACGACCGACCGTTGATTGCATTCCCATCGTAAGGCGTTAAAGCACTCAAAGTCCCTGAGTACAGAGGTAAAGTCTAGATGAAGGAGGTTTAGTGCTACCTCATTGTATTTTTGGAGTTACAAAGGCGAAAAAATTCTAGAAAATCCAGGAAACATGTCGACAACCGCAAAACTAAGCTGTAGCAAAGAACTTGGAGCCAATCTTAAGGCCATAGGATCTCACCTCGTAGAGTTCTACTAATGTTTCAAACAGGCTCCTCCGGCCAATCTTCTTTTGATAAAGAATTATTCGTAGGTTTTCAAATACGATATTCTAGATAACTGCGGGATTGTTGTTTAACCGTAAAGGTATGAGCACTCTTTGATCCCATTTGCTGAAGGCTTTCAGATTTATTAATAAAATACGAAGTGAAGAATTTGAAAGACTACCTCAACTGCTGCAACATCAGGATTATCCACTCAGGCTTAAGCATTGTAAGCACTGTTAATGGTGGCATAAAACGAAGAGAGTTCCTGAGAAGTTAGGTAATACCTCAGCAGCTAAAATTCAAATCGCTGCCAAAGATAAGGTAAGCCAGTCTTGAGTCATGAAGAACAGTCCCAAGAGGACCTTACCTTGACACATGCCGATAACAGCGTAGACACCTAAACGCAGCCCCACACTCTTCATGGGTTCCACAGTAGTCTGGTTGGATGAGGCGCCAGTGTTATTGATGAATTTCGAGGCATCATTCGACCAATCAGCCAACCAAATGTTATTTCCAAGCCAGGCGATTTGGGTGAAGAAAAGGAAGAGAACACCACCAACGAAGAGACCCAGACCCATGTTTCGAATATACATCCAAAAGACTACCAACTTCACCTGCAGATAACCGAAAGACAAATGCTATTTAATTATTAAGAACTGGCCTTAAAAGTGGAAACTTCATTGTTGATAGCGCCTTGAAACCGTGGCTGTGACCAACGGGGGTAAATACTAAATAGTCCCTCTATTTTGACTTATTATACTCAACGCAGTGACAAGTGGTGAGGGATAAATTAAGAAAAAGTCTTTAGAAGTAACTTTACCCTTCCAGTGGCACTGGTCTCCAAGTTTCCCTTCGGTCCACCATCGGTCTTCTCACCTTTCGCGATTGTAGCTGATTTGTACAACCTGCTAGTCTTTCTGTCGGATTCTTGTGCCTCCTGGGGTAGAATAGATAAAATGTTAACGAGGTGGCTTTTGATCTCTTCAAGGTATCTATATGTCAATAATAAAGACTTGAATACAACAACCAGAACTAAAACCCACTTTAATGGGACTCGATCGGCTCTGAGCTGATGACAACGGCTCCGCGTCATCGGTCACTTCCGGGTCCAAAGCCTCTGTCTCCATCAAAGTCACTAAAATCAAAAAAGAACGATACTAGAAGTGAATTTTTAAGCGTAGAAATATCCTCGAAAAGGCAAAATTTCAAACTAATTACGATTCTCGAAATCGAAAACAATATCTAGCTCTTTTAATCTGCAGTCAAAAGCAATTACGGCCACGGGGAAAGATGGAGGCCTCAGAACAGAGCATTATAAATTGAAGAGTTATTTTTACCAAAAAATAAGCTTTAAACACCGATCGATCTCACAGTGAATGTCACCTTAGTGCAATTATAAACCAAACCAAAATCTTAAAATCATTACTGAAGATGCATTTTTAAGGACGATGAACAACTAAACTCACACTCTGCTAGATCACTAGCTGGAGCATACGAACCCGCATGCGACTCTGTTGAAGTTCGCCTCTTTCGAAAACTAGAAACCACCGAAGTCTCGACTCCCACCGCTGCAGCTGACTCCGACGCTGCCTCACGCTCTGACAGTCGCTGTCGAAGCTCCTCACTACGTAGGAAGGCGTTGAGATGACTGGCGGGTCGCCTGATGAGGCTGGCGTAATTACCATATTCGACCAGTCGGCCAGAATCCAGAACAGCCACGCGATCAGACGCTGCAATCGCACTGGGATTATGCGTGGCCATGATACGCGTCCGACCGGACAAAAGGCCCCCACGGCCAAGGACGTGTTTCAGCAGATGCGAGGCCACGTGAGTATCAACGGCGGCTAGGGGATCATCGAGGAGGTAGACGTCCGCATCAGCATAGCAGGCTCGAGCAAGACTAGATGGAAAATAATAATGCAACTGCTACTGATTTTGATGGAGCAACAATTCCATAAACCCTCACCTAACCCGTAGTTTCTGTCCACCGGACAGGTTAACACCTTTGTCTCCGATGTCAGTAAGATCCCCCATGGGCAGCAACTTGATGTCAGGTTCGAGTGCGCAGGCCTTGATGATTTTGGCGTAACGTTCAGGATCGTAGGGATGATGGAAGAGAATGTTTTCGCGTAGAGTGGCATTAAAGATCCAGGACTGCTGCGAGACCAGTGCCAGGCGACCCTGCATAAAGTGAGCAATTAAGGTGGATCTAGGGAGCAGCAGGAGGCTATTGAGGCATACCTTAATATTTACGCGACCGGAAATGAGCTCCATGTTACCGAGTAAAGCGTTGAGAAGACTGCTCTTGCCACAGCCCACACGACCCACGATGGATGTTGACTGGCCTTCTGTAAAGTAGGCCGTAATGCTGAAAGGATGTGCAGACAGGGACAGTAACTCGGAATAATGATTGGTCAAGCTTATCCAACTCGTTGACCCAAAAAAAAAATAAATAAGTAAAAATAAAAATAAAGAAAATTAAAAAGGGACTCCTTCCATCTACAGCAGTCAGGTCATAATTCGCATGCAAGAAATAAAAGCAATAAGACAAATGGCAAACAGAGGCATTTGTGTGTCTTTCTGTACTATGAAAGAAAGCAAAACGCTTCTTCTTCCTTTTTAATTTGGATTCATTTGTAAGGGAATGCGCAATGAATCACCCCTTATTTCGACATTCC
>NW_020170456.1:323002-407576 GCF_000524195.1 Echinococcus granulosus | reverse complement strand
TTTGAAGTACAGGAACGAGTCATCTCTTCGCTTCAAACCACTATGCCATCTAGACGTAAGAATTCGGCTTGACTAATCGTATAGAATAAACATGCTTCAATATGACACCTTGAAAACCGTGGACACGAACGAGTGCGAAATTCGAGAGCTAAATTGTGGTAATCCTATAACATGAGGTATCCGCGCTTCTTATATGTATGCTTTTTTCGATGACGGTTGGTGCATGCAAATAATTTAAAAAGTTTTCATAGGCGGTAATTAATAACTGGAAAAATTGACTGTTTTAGAAAAACGGTTTGACAAACAATCATTAAAGTATGCAATTATCCTTGACATAATCGGGAATTTGCTGTTCAGCTGCACATAGAAGGGGTTTACTTTTACAAATTACAATAAGCGTGACTCCTTTAACAATTTTTTTACAATCCTGACATTTCCTTTTAACTTTTTTAAATCCTTACAGTAAAATGCTTTTCTGTAAAAAAAAAACCAAAAACTTTTTTTTTGATAAACATTTTAGGGTTGCCAAAAGCACTAACTTTCTGACTCATTACTTACATTTTATTGTTTTAGCATACTATGAATTAAAGGGGGTTATGTAAAGTGCTGCAAAGTTGATTGAGCTTGCTGTTCTGAATGGAGGTGCTCTCCTTCATTGCATCTGCCAATGCCTCGCGGAAGCGCGAATTATTCTGCCCTAGTTTTGTTTATCGGAGTTTACACGTTAGGAGTTTGTTGGATACATGGAATGTTGTGCATGCCTTCTTCATTTGTTTTTGATTCATATTAATTATATAATGCCAGGTCACAACTGGTTTTTTAGTTTCGTGTGGGAAGTTTGGCCTCTGAATCCGAGTTTAAAGGATTGGTTCAATGCAATTGGCTTTTAGGATGTTACATGGATGGTGAAACCTCTGCTAGCTTCTTAATTATGGCTTTCCTGAGCCATTTTCAGTCCCAAATTCTTCCTATCTTTTCCCATTATATTATGCCATAATTTTATTGTTTAGTTCTTGTGGGTGAGTGCTTTGATTGAATCATCTTTAAAGCGTATTTCCGAGTTGAACTTCTTCGTACCAGACCTCCTTTACTTTGTACTCACTTTTCGTCTCACTTCTTTTTTTAGTTTATTCGACCACTTTTGACTTCTTTGTTTTGCCTTAGATGACTTGTGCTCTACCAGACCCGGACCAAGATGCCTTGATGAAGGAATCCCCTTCTGAACATGTTGTTACACCCCCTAAATCCGTTAAAATCATCGATGCAAATGAAAATTTCTTGGTAGATTTGCTTTTTTAATAAGGCATCTTTTTTTTGCAGTGATATTTCATGGTTTTCACTTCTTTTCCAGTTTGATGATTCGGTCGCCCTAGCTCACGCCCTTGGCTGTCCGCCAGAAATGAAGCTTAAGACCTTAGCCATCGTGGGTAACACGGGGGATGGAAAATCACACACCCTGAATCGCGCATTTTGCCTTGAAGGTGCTGGTGATGGTGCAGAGGATGTTTTCTTTACCTCCTCATCTCAATCCAACTGTACACTCGGAGTTTGGGCTGCTTTCGAGCCACAGCGTGGTTATCTTCTTCTCGACACTGAAGGTGGGTGTTTGGTTGACTTTGCGTAATTGTTTCAATTTCGCGTCCTCTCTGTGCACTTGTGTCTGAGAGAGTGCTGACAGTTCCAGAATCCGATATTCGATTAGACGTAAACCCTTGCCCGAAATGCACTTTTTTTTCATTGGTGAGCCCCCGACTGATGACATTTTTTATTAGCAGCACTTTCTATTTTGGTTTAACCGTTAGGTGTGTCCGTCTTCATATTGCTTCGTGGGGATGTACATTTTATTCTAATAACTCACGAACCCGTAGACACATCCTCCTGCCTCTCGGTGTGCAACAACCTGTTCCGCAGAGACCTTTCGTAATTTACATCCCATTATTTTTTTTCTGATGCTTCTCCGTCTTTCGTTGCACCCACTTGACCGTTTTCTTTTAGTACTGCAGCAAAAATGGTACTTTGATAATTCAGCATTATTAACTGCTCCGATCGGCCTCTGCTTAGCTTACCGTATTATTATTTAGTCGTTGTTGAAACATGGGTAATTGTCTGTTGAGTGCAAACACACACATACTCGCCTCTACTTTAGTCACACTCCTTTTTGGCCAAAAAACTATTTTTGGCATATCATTTTCACTAGACTAAAAGACCATCTAAATCACTTTGGTTAGACAAGTAAAAGTCCCGCTCTAATCATATGGCTTGAAATTCTATACTGCTGTTTTTTTCTGCAAATAAACATCTCAGAGAAGTGTGTCAACCAGCCTCAAAAGTTTGGCTCCGCTAAGGCAATTAAGGAACTATGATACTTTGACTTGAAGCCTTATCTTGGGAACAAAGTGTAGAACCAGTATAGTTCCACAGAAGATTTTTTCCTCTTGATAATTAAGCAGCCTTTTTCTATGGATGCCAATGTTCCTGAATGGGGTATTTGGGAACCTCTCTTGACTTTTTCCGAGATTTGGTCATGGTAAGTTATCGCTACTTTCCTGTTTTGCTCTTAGTTTTTACGATATAAAATAGTTAGTGGACAGGACTGTACGTTTCGCTACTTTGATTTATCGCATTCGGAATGCTGATGTTTTGACTTACTAGAACCACCTTCAGTAATGTTTTTCTTCTTCAAACTCGAGTCTTCCTGGAATAGACATGCACCCTCATTTCATTTTGTTATGGCCTAACTGTCTGTAGGTTTGTGGTTGGAAAGTGATTCACATTTGTGCTGAAACCAATAAGAGTGTGATGACGCATTTGCTGTTATTGAGATATTTCATGGACAAGGCTATCAACGTATTCGAACTAAGTTCTAAATGCACGGGAAAAAAATTATAGGTGTGCCTGCGTCCCCTACTGACGCCTGACTTATGGAGGCCTGAAATGTGTTAGTCTAAACGGTAAATCAGCGCGCGTTATGGTATCCTAATTCACACCATGTTTTGCGCACTCTACATTCCTTATGCTATTATCCAGTACAATCGCAGTGACTAGATGTGATCTTTAGAAAGTCTGCCAAGACTATCCCTCAGGATGTTGTCGAGTCGTTAGTGCCAAAACCATTGTATGTTGTGTCTTTTACGGCTATCCAATATAAATCACATTGGTTACTCACGCGTGCCTTAACGGAGTTTCGGAAGAAGTCAGCAACCGTGACCCAGGTTCTGTACTATAACATAATCATCTCCTCTGCTGAATTGATCAATTCGACCGCCTCCAACATTAAATGAGGGCGACCGAAGCAATCTGCGCCGGGTTAGTTGGCTGTTTCGCACGTAACCAATTGATTTGGGCCACGATTCTATTCGACTGGTTTTCATGGATTGGTTAGTACTACGTCACATGCGTGACATGAGGGCCCAAAATAATGGGATCGTCACCCTCTTGTAATATTAGCAGGAAATTTTGCGAAATTACCCCATCATAATCCACGCTCTTTTGCACTCAACCTTGTCTCTATCCAGGCCTTTTGGGTACCTCTGCAAACCCTAACCGTCAGCGTCGGCTGTTGTTGAAAGTATTCGCGGTGGCTGACGTAGTGGTGTACCGATCCATGTCTGATCGCCTACATACGGACATGTTCACTTTCCTGGCGGATGCCTCGGACGCCTTTGTTCGTCACTTCCAGCCTCACCTGGAGGCCCTGGCTCAGCAGTACGAACTCCCTTGGTCCGCTCGCCAACTCGGTCCTGCGGTTCTCATCTTCCAGGAGACCCGCCACACTCTTCCTCTTGTTGATGATGCGGATGGTGAGTAGATTCATTTCTATTTCGACATCTCTCTTCTGCCACTCTAACGCAGAGGTGCCCAACTTTCCTTGGTTCTCAAAGTGCGGGCGTCCTCGTCGTGAGTCCAATTGTATCTACTTCTTATTTTGAGCCTTCGTTTAGCCGTACTTTGAAGGGACTTTTATTTGCTCGACTTGAGTTCTGAGTACCTGACTTATTTAGAGTTCTGGATTTCCAAGTGATCCAAGTGGTTGCTTTCCGCGTTTTCGTTGATCGGCAGCTTGAGGTGGCCCCTGGTTGACTTCAGGCGGTTTGGTTGCATTCAAGTGGAAGAAGCACCTTTCGAAAGCTGATAATACTGTCATCTTTTAAACGTTGAATGTCGATCCTTATCTCGGAATGATTTGGTCTTTCCTTTAACTACAGGTACCTACCTGTGTCATGATGTTGAGCATTTTTTCCCACTTGTCCAGGATCTTGGGGCCTAATCGTCCTACACCATCTGGCTTTTCTGACCAGTTGTTTCATCTGTGCCACTGAAGGTAGTATCTGCATTTAGGGTGTTCAGTCGTTGAATAATAACGCCTTTTGACCTTTATGAAGCAGTAAGCTTCCAAATACTTGACAAATCTGACTTTTTGTGTTGTGTAGGATGTTAGGTCATTCTGTCACCGGATCGCATCTTTTTTTAAAGTAATGAGGATTGAGATAATTAACGGTTCTTATTCCCTCACTAATTTTTGTCTTGAGGTGATTCTTCTATAGTTAGAAATCGAAGTCCAGTTCAGTGCGTTCGAAAATTTTAGTAGACCTGCATTAGGTAGTACATGTCCCTCATCGACATAGCTAAATATTTACGTGAATGGCAATCTCTAGTCGAATAGCCGTTAATCTCCACTTGTAAGCTGCTCTGGGTGCTTTTTGGATGCACTAAAAGGTAGGAATTTGGCTCATGTTCTTCACAGGGTCGGTGGTTTGTAACTGATAATTCACGTACGCTAGGTGGACTCTTCTTTCAAACCTTTTGATCGAAAACTGCAAAGGTTTTCTTGTATTACAGCGTCAAAGCGGTTTGCGAAGTTCCAGAATTACCTGGTATCTGGCTCTGGTAGCACTTGAGTTGTTTTAGGGGTCAAATTCCCTGCTGTTTCATCAATGTGACCTCAAAGCACCTCGCGCAATTTATGGTAGCATTCGGACCCAGAGGATTTGGGGGGTTTTGACATCACCGTTTAACTTTTCCGAAGAGTTGTTTTCTAGTTGACTTGCAGCGTCCCTCTGTGTACTTGAAGGTAGGAACTACGTTCATAATGATGGCTTGACAATTCGACTTACACATTTCTTGGACACTTTACATCTCTGACGTTCTTATCTTGGCATTCGGATTTCGGGTAATTTATTGTTCCCGCGGTTTATCCTCCGATTGTGAGCGTGTCACCTCCCATTTGGACACACGAATTGCTTTCTGCTTGTTTGTTTCTCTCCTAGGGCGATCTATTAATGTCGAATGATTCACATTACCGAGTTTTACTGATTCATGGATCAGTTTCGATTTGCTGTCTTTGTAATATCAACTTCTCGATTGTTTGACAGCATTCGGCCCAATCCGATCTCTCAGTTTTGATGACCCTCTAATGGAAAGAAGCTTTTTTTCATCCTGAAGTCCTAAATATCACTTGCTCGTCGCCTTGTAGTTAACTTCTCCCTTTATTGAAATTCTGCTCAGGCCGGTTAACACATTATCCTCAACACCTTTAATTAGCCCTTGGCTTATTTGCAAGTGCCAGGGTATCACTTTGTGGTATAATTAACCAAGTTTGTTATTTTTTTCTCCCACTGCTGCATTATCTGAATCCTGCCCTTTTCATGTGGAAGTTGGCTAACTCCCAGCCTTGAGCTGTTTTTGCAATGAGGCAAAATCACCGCCCATTTTGCTAACCTTTGGGTTGAAGGCTATATTGCTTCGTAATTAACCCACATTTATCGGTTTTACGGATTTTGCTTTCCCAACTCCCGCACTGCACGATAAGAAGTTAGCGTTTTGCCTGGGAAAAGTTGATTGACTATAAAGTTGACACGCTTTTAGGCAATGCCTAGCCTCGGTTTTTGAGGGTATAGTAGTTCTAGAAGACTGTCCGGGGCTTTTCGTTGTGTTAAATGAAGGTTCTTTTCTCACACGAAGCCGAGTGACCTCATGTGGCCGCAAAAATTAGCCGTAAGGCGAATTAGAGGGAGACACCGCCTCATGCTGGTCTTATGTGTTGCCTTCTTTGTGTTTCTCTAGGGCCCAAGTGATGATTATCGTCTTCCCTTGACGGACGGGGCAGTTGGCAAACGAGTGTGCGGCAGAATCGTAGAGATAGCTAGGAGGTGTTTTTTCTAGAACTGAACTTATTTGGCTGCCCTTTAAATAGCTAAGAGGAGTCAAAAGCAGGTGAGATTTCGTGAATTTCATGAATCAACTCAATATTACGGTCACTCAACCTGTCAAAGGTTATTGTCAGGTAGTTTATTCATCAAAGGTCTGCAAAACGTACTTGGAACGTACTGGCGGATGCATCTGTCCATGTATGTGCGCTCATTTTTGTGGTTTTCCCACTTCGCAGTCAAAAGCTGTCCAAAGTGCGTATTTGTTTGACTCGTTTTGATATCTCTTTTAAAGACTTCGATCCATTCCCCTTCGCATAGGTAATACTTGACTCCCAGTCTTAACAACGTTCGTTGACAATGGTTAGCAGAGGAACGAATCGAGGACCGCTTCGTGGTTTTGCTCCTCCAAAGAGAAATCACTGGGCTCTTCCCTTTTTTATAAAGGATGGGAAAAAATGAATAGTTCAAGTGTTGTCAGTTAATTCTTCTTCACAAACATCTAAATGTCAAGATGTTTCATCCATTTTTACTCCACAGGAACTGCCTTTTTGAAGAAGAGGTTTGCTAGTATCCATCGTAATGTGGACGCCTTTTCCAATCTTCGCTACGTTGGAATTCAGACCGCCTCGGGATCCACGAATTTCAGTGTGAGTTGTTAACCCAAACTATCATCTTGCTTTTGTCGCTCACATCAATGTCCGCCTAGACAACCATGTCCTCATATTCTTCACCCATCTGGAAGTCCGGATAGTAACTTAAATCCAACAAAAAACCGTTTAGTCGTCGTTGTGAGTTAGTGGCGAAGTGTTGCGTGTTTAATTCCTTCCTTAAATGAGTTTGTAATATTGAAAGAGCTCTTCTTCAAGTTCCACCGGAGGCGACCTACTGGTGCGCACTCCTACCACACTTTCAGCAGTATCTTCCTCATGACGTCCGTCGCAAAAGCAAAAGGGAAACTTTACGTACAATTGTGAGGCAAGAAGGAGGCTAGTATAATGCCTGAAGACCTTCGGATTGAACAATTGAGCCTTTTCCGGCTTTCATGACTCCTGCCGTATGGTTAAAACTGCCAGCAAGTTGGTAACCTTCTCGCCGGCGTGACGTAACCTGCGGATTTCGCACCGCGTCTGCGAACATCTCATTTCAAATCAAAACGGGTGTGACACTTTGGATGTTTTCTCGCCTCTGCTTCTCCACTGGAAACCTTAAGTAGGCCGGAAGAACAGTAGGTGAAATAGTAATGAAACGTGTCGTGTGATTAATCTCCTCTTCAACCAATTGGTCGCTCCTGCAAATTATTAATGACGCCCATCACCATGGTGTTAAGATGGACGCTAGTGGTATGCATGTTTGTATCTAATGCGGGAATAATGGGAGAAGTGGAGTGTGCTCATAATGGATGGGTAGTTAAGCTTCTGCCTTTGCTACCAAATTGTCCTTCAGGCACTTTCCATGTTGACTGGAGGCCTTAATAATTATCTATATCAGCCTCTCTTGTTAAACATCGGTCCCAACCTTTATACCCCGTGACGTGTTTCAGAGGGGTAGGTGGCTTCTTGAAAGTGGAGATCTGCGTTCTCTCATGACAGCAAGTGTCGTTGTTTATGCTATTAGAAAATGTTATTGTAATGAAGACCTTATCTGTTTCATTTTGTTTTAAAGGAAGGAAGCTTTTATTTTCGAATTAATTTGGCATCACTTTGAGGAGTTATGTTTCTAACTAGCAGTGTTTTCCCTAATCAACTGGATGTGGCTGGTGATATGAACTCTTGAATTTCTTGCTCCATTCCTTCCTCCTCCCCTACTTTCCGTTTGTCTTCATACGTATCTTGTGGCTCTGTCAATTATTCCTCTTTTATGATAGCCAAATAAATTTAGTCTATTTTTAATAGCACTTATTTTGGAGTGTGTGATTTATTAAGGAAGCTGAACCCATCGCTAAAGACGAGGTGACCTGAGTGTGGATCATTTTGTGCAAAAATCCATCCAATTTACAAAAACCTGCGTAGATCCTTCAGATTTCATGACTGAACTTTTATTGGAGCTTTAAACACACAAAGGGGTTATTGGGGCGGACGACGATGGAAGTGGGAGGGTCGGAAACAATAATCATTGCTAGGCGTGACACCTCTCCTTCCCCTTGGCCTTGTTTTCCACGTCATTCTTGTCCTTTCTAATGTCTCACAGCAGCTGCCATGTGATTCAAAATGACCTAACGATATTGGGGCAAAATCAGGGGATGATGGCCAATCCTACCACCTCTTGATTAGTCATATATAGTCTAGTGGTCACGACCATCCCATTTGGTTTTCTTGAGTCCGGACACCGCCCACGTGCGTGTTCGTATTGAAGTTGTCCCCACCACCGGTCGTTCATAATAAAGCGGTGTAAGGGATACCTACACCAGTCTTTCTCGAAATCCTCTTCCACTGTTGTATATTAAAACCACTATACAGGTGTTATGATTTACTCAATGAACGATTTTTCCATTTAAAGATGATTGCGTAAGTGATCGCTGTCTGGTGGTCATGTGAACAAAGGCTCATACGGTCTTCCGTATAATCTCGTAACCTATCAGCTTGTTTGTGGAGTCCACTGCTGAAGGCCAAATATCAATTACCACTTGCCTGCTCGATGCAGACAGCAATGGAAGGGAGGCACGTCACCTTATTTGTGTTGCAAGATACCCCAAGACCTCATACCATACTTTAGGACGAGGAGGAGGATGTTACTGCCTTGTCCCTGCAATATTCTCACCTTTTCTTGGTATCATGTGGACAATTACTTGCTAAATAACCATTTGTGAAATGGGAGTGGATTAGAACCAGAAGCAGTTGGGAAAGGACTGTTAGTGTCTAGAGAAGGGGGCTTTTTAAACACAGAGCTCGCAACTGCTGATTTTATCCTTGAGGTAGTGGTTTCAGTACCTCAAATCTCCGAGTCAAGCGCTTTTCTTTGTGTAATAGTTAACCCACTAATCTATGTGGAAATCTCTTTTTGATGCACCATGGGAAGTTTTCATATTCCTTCTGAAGGCATTACCAAGGATTGCCGTTTCTAAACGACTCTGATGGGTTTATGGAAGGTCTGGGATAATTGCTATTGACTGTCTTAGGTGTGGAGCTGCTAAACGACAATGTGAACACGGCGGTGGAGAAAACTTAAAAGCCCAAATGACCCAATAAACATGGAAAGATAAAAACCAATTTTAATTCGCTTTCTTTTCTTTTTCTACCAATCTTGGGCGGTCAAAAAGGCCACTTTGGGACCGCTTGTAGAAGCGTTACTAGCTATACTAGTTGTTTGCAAGTAGGTCTTTCATTAGCTTGCAGAAGCACTGCGAAAATGGAGGGGTCAGTGGCATGACGATGAGGTCTGAATTGAGCGACCTTTAAAACCGTTAGTGCCAGAGTCTCTGAGGCACTTCTACCAGCACATCTCATGCTCTTTATTGTTCCAATTTGACCTCTACTACTTTACCATTCCTTTTTTTTCTATAAATCTTGTTATTTTCCAAACTTGATGTGTCGCATATGTGTGACGCCTGGACTCAGATAAGAAAATTGGCGCCCTACATTTATGTGACATCTTACACATATGTGTTAAAGGACTCGTAGACGAGTGATTCTACAAACATGCAAAGGTCCAATCTGCTTTCGTTTATTAATTTCCTTGTAGCCTTTTGTGCGCGTTGCGGATGAGTTAATGTTGGAGACGTCGGTACGAGCGCCGCGTCGACTGGAGCACATCTTCCGCGCGCTTTTGGGCTTGAGTCAGCACTTTGCCAACGACCTTCCAGATGCAGCAGCTACGGCGGCGACTACGTTGACCTTTGTTCAAGAGTACTTCACCTGTCCCGCCCGCTGCACCGTGTGCCATGCGCGATGTGAATTGGGCGTGAACCACACCGGTGTGCCGCATCAGTCGCGTACTCGCGACTTAGGAGACGGATGCGAGTACTCCCCTTTACTGCAGAATAAAATCTACTACTGCAAGGTGAGTTAGTCCGTATATAACTGTTTTTGGAAGTGTACCTCAATTAACTTGCTGCCAGGCTGGCTGTGAATTTCACCATTTCAGCGTCTTATCTCTCGAAGCGAGCGGTTTAGTCCGTGCCTCCTAGTCGTCTCCGTTTCCACCAGCATTTTATTCCGTAGCTGTCCGTCGCTCTTATGGTTGTGTCCGATCCCCTGAAAGGGTGATACTCATCACCTGCAGCTTGGGAAGGTAACGCGGAGAGAATGCTAATTATGAGGATGGGTCAGTAACTTCCTCTTTTCCATCCCAGTTGGCCAGTAGGATGCAGTAGACAAACCTTAACCGTGATTGGGATCGGACCTTCAGTTAGTGAAAATTGCGTCTTCAGTCTACTGCACACATGCACAAACTCTGTGTGTGACCAGGGTGGTCATATCGGCGGATAGTGTGGGGATAACGCCCTCAGAAGTGTGAAGTGGTGAGTGGGTGGCCTGAGCCTGATGTACACCTAAATGCAACGGCACAGGTCATTTCTCATTTCATTTCAGCCAGTCAGCAAACACTCCAAAGTGAGCGGTGCGTTTCTGTAACGGAGATAGAGAAGGAGAGAAACAAATTGATAGTTCTGTCATCCGTCAATTCATGCCATGTGGTATCCACTTACTTAGTAGACTTCACACCTTAACCCTTGCAGTACGTAGGTTTCGGGGAACTTTCTCATTATCATTACCACCAACGGCAACATCACTGCACTGCACTTTTTTCCAAATGCTACAGAACAACTTTGACGTGAGGTTCGCATGCCTTAGAAATTGAGTTGAAATTAGTGAAGCAAACAAGATGGAAACACGTCCATCAAGGTTAATCGACACTTAATGGTATGAAAGCTCAAGGTGAGAGGAAAAGAGTAGCGACTAGAAAACGGGGTACCATGTCAATGTGGTACTTTAATGTGTCCATATAAATGGTGGCGTAAATTTGACAAGTTTCTACTAGTTTCAATGCGTCATTACGTCTTCTTGAGGAACGGGCTACAGGGTGGTTAGTATATATGCAGCCACAAAATTGTTAAAATTATCCCACTTTCCAAGAGACAGACTTCATATAAAGTGGTGAATAAGCTTAAATCGTTTTAAGCGTCATCGTAGTGGCAGATTTTAAGGACAAATTGCGACCTTAACATGCCATGATCTGATTGACTAATCCACCATAGGGTATCTACGCGCTTGGCTAAGGTCACCAGGGCCCTTATTTGCACCAAATGCATTACAAGTCACCTACAAAATTGTTGATATGCCTTTTCTGGATTCCTTGGGATGCCTCGTAATTGAGCACGACTTTTTGCATGAAAAGGATATTGAAACACCTCGCAAATCGACTGTACACTTTCCGAAGTTAAGACCTCAATAAAAGAATACTTGATTGTATCCCATTGTTGCCAATAAGACTACGACTATGTTAGTCACAAATACAGAAAAGTGTTTTCACCCTTCGGTCAAATTCATAGCCCGTTTTCAGTCATGGAACAATGGGAAGTGTTCAGAAAAGTGGGCCAGCAAAGTCAGTACCAGTCCCACATTGAAATCAGCCAATGTTAAAGTCGTGTTTATGGCTCACCTAGAAACAAAATACCTCCACTTATCATCGAATGACAAGTGAAGATGATGGCATTTCAATGCTGGGGAAAAAGCATGAAAGAGGGGCGAGGCGAAAGCGAAAGAAGCAGCAGCAATGATTAGACGATAATTAAGAAATTCTTCGATTCAGCCTAGCTGATCGAATGCTTCACGTTTTTCAAGAACACGGATCTCATTGCGCTATAGCTGGTTTCCGCTAATTAGTCCGGGATCAGAAATAACCTCGTCTGTCAGAATGAATTATTGTTGTGGTGCATTTACTTGTCACTTCTCCTTGATTGTAAATGCTTTATTTGCCCCTTTTTCACCCAGTATATGCCCAGGCGAGCTAATGAAACTCACGTAGTCTTGCAACGATGTTGGGTCAAAGAGGGGGTTCGAGAAAACCCTCATTTTTAGAAAGAAGTTGGACCGGTCCTCCAGCTATTGGAAGGTAAATCCTATCCTTGGCTTTTGGGTGACGACTCAGGACCTCTTACTATCACTTGACTTACCGGTAAGGAGACCTCATACTGCCCTTTGGGATAAACGACAGGGGGATAGCACGTCATTCTCATCCTCCATGCTCTCCACCTGATATGGTTATCAACTTGACACTGGACTAACAATCTCAGGCGAAATGGACGGTTCTTTCACTGTTAGGCGGGTGAAGAAGCAGTCTTGCTGTGACACAGGGCTCCTCCTGCCTGACCCCCCACCAACCGTCTCGCCAACTATTCACTTTTTCATGTGCAAGTCATTTTTTTGCTCAGACGAGGCTGAAGCCTGGTTAAAAAACGGGAAATATCATCTTTCGCTGCTTAATGGTTGCCAGAACAAGTAATCGGACTACCTACTTTCTCAATTCCATGGACCTGGATCACATTAGTTACAACGGCAGAAATTGGAATGTTGATCAATTTCACTTCTTCCAATCTAACCAAAATCCTGATCCAACAGCTTTCTTACTTCAAAACAAATTTTCCAACCTCGTCCAAGTCTTGGTTTCGATTAGCCTATCCTTCATGAGAGCTTATTTCGCCCCTTTTGAAGTAGTTTTTCGTGCACTTGTTTGCTACATTGCTAGGCATGCATTTGTGAACTAGTAATATCTAGTAGGTTTGATGTCATGGGGAAGGGATGTTCATGGCAGCGGTATTGAAGCCAAAATTGTGCATACATTCAGTGACCTGTCATTTAGTGCTTCTGATTAAATGAACTAGCCTAGTTTGCTCCATTGGCTATGAAGTAGACAGGGCCCTTTCTTAGTCTTTTTTCAAAGAGCATTTGTGTTAGCTCTTTCTTCATCTTCCTGCAGCGCTGCTACGCGATGGGCCGTCCCATAGTCCTTGTACCCAAGGCGCTGGAGGAGAGGGAGAATGCGGTTACGGGAGTGATGAAGTACCTGTGGTGGGGCTACGTACTGAGCTGTCCACATCACGGTGTGGTGTACCGTAGTCGTGCTCATTGGTCCGGCAATCCCCCACCCGAGGACTCGCCCCAGATCCATTGGCAGGTTGTCCACCTCTGGCCAGGCGAGACCTCCCTCCTACAGGTCAATCACATGACTATTGCCCCCAACAGTCGCTCTCTCGAACCCACATTGCCAGACCTACCTGCTCTCCAATTCCTTTTTATATCTTAATCTATACCAGGCCTGTTGTTTGCTATGTTTTACAAATTATTAGTGTACCGGCTGCTTAAATTTTTAATGCCATTGTTCTTTTACAGGGCGCGCATCCATTTGGTCAACTGGTGGTGGATGGTCTTACTAGCGTGAGCGAGCAGGTTTCTCAATTGGCCGGCCCACCGACGCGTCTCTTGAGCGATTTTATTGCAGACTCTGTGGCTCCCGCCTACTGGCAGCCCAATTCGCAGATCATCAACTGTGCTTGTTGTGGTTACCTCTTCCCCACCTCCGCTAGCTCCAACGCCACTACCTTCAACACTTCCCCCTCTGCCGTATGCTCCGCAGACACTGCCGGCGCCAAAGTGTCGCCTACAGACGACGCAGAGAAGCATCACTGTAGAGCGTGTGGTCGTGGGGTATGCGACAGCTGCTCCAAACACCGTATCCCCGTTCCCGATCGCGGGTATGTGGAAGCGGCTGTGCGGGTGTGCGATCGGTGAGTGGTTAGCTGGCACTAAAGCGTTTTTTAAACAATCTCCTGTAGTCGATAGTGATCTTTATCTTTGTGACTTTTTAAGATGTCCCCCATTAATCATTTTCATATTATTTTCTAAAGTATCGACTTTGATAGTGGTCCTCGTACTTTAGAGGACTGTCATTTTGTCGTTGTGTAAAGAGTTCAATACTCCTTAGTCAGTTCAATTTGACTAATCCACTGCAAATTACAGCTGCTACGCTTCGAAGACCCATTCCAATGGTAGTTCTTCTGCCTCCACTGCCATGGCTTCACGTTATTCTGGCAGTCCTGATATCCCTAGATCTTCCGCTGGGACGTCCAGTCGGCGAGTTTTTGAACTCCTCTCCGCCACTGCAGGCTACATTGCTCCTGTCTTCAGCACTCCTAAGCGTGCGTCTCCTCTTTTTCATCACCGTTTACTTTTTGGTCAAGCCTAGTAGTAATCGTAGCTGCCATTCTAGGAGGTGAAAGCGAATGGGCATAACATTTTAACTGTATGTACATGTAGAACTGGTGAAAGCAGCGGTGAGACCAGATTACTGGCAGCCGGACGAGGAGTGTACGCAATGCGTGCTGTGCGGTGGCGCCTTTGGTGCGCGTTTATCGATCCACCACTGCCGAGCGTGCGGGCGAGGCGTCTGTGCAGGATGCTCAAGCCGCCGCCAGCCGGTGCCACAGCGGGGGCTCGACTGGCCCAATCGCGTGTGCGATGCATGCTATTGCGACCACACTCCTCTTCCCGCCACCACCGCCTCCGCTTCGACCGCCAATGGACGGTGACAAGCTGTACAGTTGCTAGTCTCCTCCACGTTCATTGCCATTTCGCTTTCAACTAACTCTCGGACATCTGTTCTCTGTCAATCTCTTGATGTGTCTGCTTGTGTGTGTCTCCATCTGTTATTAATTTATGACTGTGTATCTGCCTTTTTTCTATGCATTCTAATGTGTTCGCACTATGGTACTTTTTTTGCTTTTCTGGGGGTGTTTGTGTGTGACGGAGTGTTTGACATGCACCTGCCGATGGGGTTTTCCCACCTTGCTTAATTGGATTTTATGGCGATCAATGTCAAAGTTATTGTTCTATTATAAGCTCCTGTTTGAGTCGGTCGGGGTACCTGCTTCTAGTCGTTAAGGTTAGATTCTGACGGGTCTGACACATAGTCATCCCAAAGGGGGAAAATGTTTCAACGCAAGGGTCGTTTGGTATCACCGCGAGGTAGGCTTTCTTGCTGGGGCGTTTGATTGCACCCATTAGGAGGGGCTAACCAACCACCAACTGAAGCGATTCCAGGGCGCGCGCTTTAGGCATGGGCACAATTACCGCCTAACCATTGTCGTGCGATAACTACTTTCGCATTGTTCATACTTGTTCCATTATGAGTGCTCAAATTCACAAACTTTCTTTATCAAAAGTTCCAAGTGGGGGAGATAATGGTGGTTAACTTCGGCCTCAGGCACTATCAAAGTTAAATATTGCGTTTTCCTATATTTAAAACTTTACCGAAATTTATTAAAAAGATATTTAAAAATATTAAAGGTTAAAACAATTTTATGGACTTCAAAATGTAGGGTTCCAGACGTGTTCTCCATGCACGCTGACAATATGGTGATAAAATAAAACAAGCCATAAAAAATTATTGGAGAATTTAAAGTATGGAAGAAACCCATTTGGCTATTTTTCTCTGCTGATTTTGTTTGCTACCGGGAATACAAACGCAGCCCATGACCTTGAAGTTAGCTTAGACCTTAGGCTCCTTGTAAATTGCCTCTGCGGTGGGGCGGTAGTGATTATTTCTGTTGTATTAACGTTGAAGTCATTTCACTACTTTCGGGTATTGATATTCTACTGCAATATTGTCTTAGATGCTCTGTGATGTATTGTGCGACTCTACTCACGTTTGCCTAACTGAAGCCAAGATGGGCATTGTTTTGTCCCAAATACAGTAGTTTATTATTTAGAACGTAAACTTTGCTGTGGCAATTGATGTTTTATCTGCCCTTATGAATTTGCACCATACCCTGAACCACGGACTGGATGGATGTATCTATTCTTAATTTCAAATTGAATTCGTATGAACTAGTGAGATCTATTATTTGCAATCTTAACACTACTTTATCATCTTTGATCAGGGTCTAGACAACACATTTCGCATCCTATTGACCTCCGACAATCATGTGGGCTATATGGAAAAAGATGGAATACGTGGCAGCGACACTTTTAAGACTCTAGAAGAAATTCTCTGTTTGGGACAAGAACATAAGGTTGATTTTATCCTGCAAGGTGGCGATCTCTTCCACGAGGTTCGTCCCTCCATTCGATGTCTGAATGAAGTCCTCCGACTTTTTCGCACCCACTGCCTCGACGAAAGCCCAGTTCAATTCGAACTGCTCAGCAATCCTGCGCTCATCTTCGCCAACACTTCCTATCCTGGTGTCAACTACCTCGATTTAAATCTCAACATTGGCCTCCCCATCTTCGCCATCCACGGCAACCACGACGACCCGAGCGGATTTGGCAGCGTCTGTCCTCCAGACCTCCTCCACACCTGTGGTTTCATCAACCTCTTCGGCAAATTCGATAGTGTGGAGGAACTGGAAGTTAGCCCTCTCTTGTTTCGCAAGGGTTCTACCAATTTGGCAATCTATGGAATTGGCGCGATTCGAGAAGAGCGCTTGCATCGTCTCTTTCGTGACAACAAGATCACCTTTCTTCGACCGGACCAGGGCGAGTGGTTTTCGATCGCGGTAATTCATCAGAACCGAGTTCGTCATGGACCCACTGGATATCTTCCAGAGAACTTTTTGCCCTCATTTCTCGATCTAGTGGTTTGGGGACATGAGCACAGCTGTCGAATTGAGCCAGAGTGG
Organism: Echinococcus granulosus; assembly: GCF_000524195.1. Taxonomy (NCBI): domain Eukaryota; kingdom Metazoa; phylum Platyhelminthes; class Cestoda; order Cyclophyllidea; family Taeniidae; genus Echinococcus; species Echinococcus granulosus. Next base: position 390,818 of record NW_020170456.1, on the reverse strand, counting down.
AATGGTACGGGCAATTTCTACGTAATCCAACCGGGAAGTTCGGTGGCCACCTCGTTGAGTGAAGGCGAAGCAGTTGAAAAGTGTGCCGGTCTCTTGGAGATTCGAGACATGGAATTCAAGGTGCGTCCTTCGTTGTTTCGCCTCTTATTCCGCCATCTTTCTCGAGTGTGTTGTCTTTTCATTTCCAGTTGACTAAACTGCCATTGCGCTCGGTACGCAGGTTCGTGTTCGAGGAGGTGGTATTGAAAGATGAGTTATCAGAGGTAGACGTCAATTCACCCGATGTGGGCTTGCGCGTGGAGCAGTTGTGTACTGCGCGCATCCAGGCAGCTATCGATCAAGCTGTCGTGGTGACCGCAGAATCACGTCAGCAGGAACGCGTGGTGAAGGCAGAGGAGGGTGCGTCAGAAGCGATGATATTCAAACAGCCGTCAGAACCGCTGGTCAGACTGCGCGTTGACACAAGCGGTGGTTTTGAGAGATTCAGCGCACTTCGATTTGGTCAGAAGTTTGTTGGACGCGTGGCCAATCCCAAGGTCAGTACCACTTCTCCTTCACTTTCATCTCAAATTATTGACGATCTGCTATGTGTGATTCGTGTTTTTTCGTGGATGATTGTGTAAAGGGAAATCGTCCATTTTTGGTTAATTTAAGGCTACTTTTGCTTCAACATTTCTCAGGACCTGATCACCTTCACTACCAAGCGCGATGACGCTACGTGTCGTGGAACCGCCATTAACACCACTGCCTTCTCTCAGCCCGGGACAGGTTTGAATTCCGCAACGGAGCGAGGCGGCTTTTCAGTAAACGATGTGGAATTTTTCATCAGCCGTTACTTTGCCTCAAACTCTAAGCTCCAGTTAGAGCTCCTCACCGAGGTGGAGATGGCCACGGCGCTGCGCCACTTCGTCATTGGTGCTGACAACGAGGCCATCCACACTACTGTGGCAAAGATGATGGCTCAGACTCGGGGTCATCTGGCTGAAGTCCGATGTGGTGAAGAGGAAATCATCCCAGAGGTCATGCGATTCGCAAACATTCGTAGGAAAGCTGAGGTTGATGATAAAGCTGCAAGTGGTGGTAAGGTCGAGTCACCATATGCCTAAATCGTTCCCTAAGATAGTTTTATGTGGGAAATTGGGTAGTTCTACTGGCGTTTCAACACCACTTTCCCTTGTTCTTTGGTACTCTCATGAAACGTCCGTTTTAAGTGATGCCTTCTTCTCCAGCTCCTCTGGTTGTCTCGGTCTTTATGCCTGGCGCTAGTAATGTGACGCAACCTAAGTTGGTTTGTGTAGAGATCGTTTACTTAGCTGGAATAGTGAAGAAAATGGCACAGATGTTTGGTGCAAAACTCACATTGTTGGATCTAATTCGTGAGTTATTAGTATTAAGGCTGCCTGACAGGGCAAGAAGTGCTCATATTCGGTCGTGTTTGAGCGCGTCGTACAACTGCCTTTGTATGGCAGCCTTTTTTTGAATTTACTGTAAGAATTGTCACATTTGAATGGAGGTAGTTGGTTGGGAAGCTGCTTTTTTCTTACTAGCTCAGTGTCGAACGTCTGTAGCTACGTTTAAGACGATCAAATTATCCTCTCGTTCCAGGAAAGAACCGCTCTGTTCTTTAATCTGCAGGAGTTGACTTCGGGAATAACATCTTGGTTAATTGTTTTCTAATTTTCAGGACCTCCAATGCACGAATCTACTCCTTCCGCTTCAGTCATTGATGCCGGTTCTGTCAAAACAGAGGTATGTTACCATCACTTGATTTGAAATGTGCATTCTTCCTTAAATGCCCAGGTAAAATATGCGTCAATGCTACGGGGTATAAACCATGTCCCATTTCTCATGCCTGTCTAAAGCAACACTTTCAAAGCACCTGTGATTAAGCACAATGTTCATTTGTATGCCTTGAACGCATGGTCAAAGTCAATGAGAAAATTCACCTGAAGTGTTCGTATTGCACGAGGCTTCGTCACCGTTTTTCAGGGTAGCTTTCTTGAACCAATTTTGGTGAAATCACGGGGAGGGCAATTGTTCCTCCCATAGTCGACCCGTTACAAGTGGACCAAAGGTCTGAATTACAAAAAATTAAATAATGATGCTGGGTAAGGCACAGCTTCAACTCTAGGCAGACAGATTTTGTCCACACAAGCAATGTATCTCCCAATTTCACTGCCCGACTATTTACAGTTTTCCTTTTAGTCCATAGAGGAAGCTATATCGGACACATCTGTATCTACCCGCAGACGATTGAAACGGATAACCAGCCCCTTCGTTGCCACCTCTTCAGATGAGTCGCGGGGTGAAACAGAAGATCAAATGCTTCTGAATATCATTGAGGAGGTGTCAGAGGACGGTGAAAATGTTTTTCGTACCGGCTGCGATCGACCAAGTTCGAGTGCCCATTCGATTTCTGAAAAACAAAATTCCACCGGCCGCAGACGAGGAGGTGGGAGACGTGGATTTGGCGGTAAGGCCCCTCGGAGAGGCTTTGGCCTCACAAGGCGTGCGGCTGCAGCTATCCCCGAAATTTCAGACACTGAGGCGATCTGCATCGATTCGGGAGAATCCAATGACTTCGGCGAGATATCATTCGACCTTAGGCGGAAAAGAGGTCGACGTGGATGAGATTTCGGGTTGAAGTTTCATATTCCTCTTAAAATGAGACGCTTGTTGGACCCAAGAATCTCCTTCGGCGGGGGGTTGGTGTGTGCACTTCCGCGGGTGTGAGGTCGATGCGCGTTGGTTGTTTTGTGGGATTGGTGGTGGTGGGAGGTGGTAGGAGGGTGTTGTTTCGATGGCCTTTTCTGGTACCGGCTATTGTGGGCGGAAGCATCCTGTATTAATTAACCCAAGGTTGATTCTAGATTTTATTTGAACGAACTAATATTGTTGCATAATTAGCAAAACCTATTCATAATATTTTGTTTATATGGGCCAAAGGATAGCGCAGTTTTAAGTGGCAGCCTCATTGGGTAGGTAAAGGTTTACGGTGATTTCGTCATTTCACATTCCTGAGCTCTCTGCCTTTGAGTGTTTTTGTTCTATTGACTTTTAGATGAGTAAATTTTCTTCATACTCTTGCACTGTATGCAACAAGAATTGCAATTCACCTGAGCAATTGCGAATTCACCAAAGCAGCAAAACGCATTTAAGGAGATGCGAGCATGCATTAACGCTTTCGGATCGTGTTAGCTTTGATTGTTATCAACCTTGGCAGATTTCACCAAGGTCAGATTCATCTGACCTGACATGTCCTACTTGCTCCGAACATTATTCGGCACCTGAAATGCTAACTCACTGCTGTAAAAGTCCCCCACCAATCGACACCTCTTCTGCCTCACCTTTTGTAGTCGTTGATTTCACAGATCGCCTTAATCCAAGATCGAGAGTGCCTCATTCTTCCGGGAAGTCGGAATTCTACTGCTCAACTTGCGATGTCCCTTTGTATTCCCAAGTTAATTTTGATATTCACGTGAAAGGAAAAAAGCACATTGACAGGCAAAAGCAAGTATTGGGCTCTCGAGGACAGGTAGTGCCTTTTTTGTAAGGCTAATTTGTAGTTGTAGGAACCCAACATGGATTGTTCTGGTTTGGAAATGCTTTCCTGCTCATTGCAGGGTATTTACGTTGTTGAGGGTGGTGACGATCCCTATAAAGGCGCTACATTTACTAAACCTTCAATAAATGCCTTGAACCGTGTCCCTTCTAACTCTTCCAATATCAACCTTAATGACTCTACATCTGCGTTATTTTGCAGTGTTTGCAATCTTCAGTTAAATTCTAAAAGCCAACTAGAGGCGCACATGGATGGCAAAAAGCATCGAAACAAAGCCAGCTATTGCATTGAAAAGGTAGTCGACGGTGAATTCTTGTTTATATACTTCTTACAGGTCAACAATTCTTCACCCTCCAACTTACACTACCTGAATACAGTTCCGTCCGATGCTGTGACCAACATTCCTTCAGTTAAAGACTTCGTAACTCGAAAATTCTTTGCATTTACTTGCTTCTCCTACTTTTGTGCCTAAATTTTCATTATCCGTCCCCAAATACGTTTAATTTTGCGTTGAAATTTGGTATCTGGTGTTACTTGCACTGGCATGGTTCCTACTGAACTTCGCAGGTACCGTCAAATTCGACCCTGTGTTCTGTCTGTGACGTGCCGGTGGGAATCGCATCCATGGGCCTCCACGAAATGGGTCGTACCCACATATTCAAGTCTGCTATGGCAAACTGCTCCAGAGTATGCAAAAATTGTCTCATCGAAGATCGCGTCTTTCAGTGTCGTTTCAGTAGTCGCCTACCTCTACTTTTAGACTGCTTTCCCTCCTTTTCTTCATCATTGGTGGGTACGTGGATTCATTGGACACGCAATTTTATAACTCATACTAACCTCCTTATCATTGCCTTTTTGCAGCTTAGATTCTTGACAGAGATATCTCAATCCGACACGGATATTGTGTTACAAATGCCATTCGAGGACAGTGCATCGATCACGTCCATATCCCTGGCAATAGCGTTGGGTTTGGTGCAGGAGAACCGCGCCACTATTGATCAGCCCTCCGACCACTGCTTTGCCGTCTGGATTTGCTCTCAAAAATTGGCCGTTTCACGACGGATGGGAGATGTACGTCTACTCCTCAAAAATTTGTAGGTTTAAATGCCACGTCTTTTACCATTGCACTCAGAACCAATAACCGACCGCGTCTGGTAAACATCGTGAAGGACACCTTCAGCATGGACGATAGGAGCTGTGGGATTACTCAGCATGAAATTGCCTTTTCAACGCCTGGTAAGCCGCTATAGTGGGTTTTCTCAAATGATAACCTGCGACTCGTCTTAAGGTGGATTTCAGAATCTGTTAGAAAGTGTGCCCAATGTACAAAGGGCTATATGTGCCCTGATCTTCACAGACGTCGAGTTGAGTGTGGATAATGATCCAACGGAACGTCTTCTAAACCATTTCGTTTGTTTAAGCCGCACACATCCAACTACACGACCGCGGGTAGGCGAGTGAGAGGGAGAGGCTTTTGCATCTGTACACTCGTGTTTTAATTCTCTTTCTGTCTTAAATGCTTTTAGATTATCTTCATCACATCTGGGAGGATTCCTTGTTGGCCATCGCTTAGGTCTTTTTCCACGATCCGTTAATTCGGTCCCCTTCCTTGGTCTACAAACTGCTTGGATTACTTCCGATCTATGATTGACTGTCCAAAGGAAGTTTTTTGTTATCATTGAGTTCTCAATAATCAATGTTTCTACACTCATGTGCACACATGTTTAACATCCACATTTTAATTTTTGTACTTTTTGTTTGACTGGAGCGACTTATGTTTGGTCTACTTTTCACACAGTCATGTCTCTGCTGGACCCTAGGTTAACTTTTTCTGCAGCAGACGTGGGTACTCTCCACCCCACTGGGCATCCATAGTGCGCCCTAGGGTACTCACAGAGTTCCGTTGGGATCGAGAATGGTCCCCGATTATTCATGCGAGTAGGTGCACCCCCCAGTGAGGAAAAGTTCGTGCGACCCCCTCCCCCTTCGTGAAGCCTATCAACCGAAAGCTGTTCACTTAGTAACTGTTTCCCCCTACTTTCCTCAGAACAGGTAATGGAAAGACTGCATCAGAGGAAAATCAGAGTAACTCGCGTTCATCTAGATACACGACTCATATATAGTAACACTGTTTCATTTGTTTCGTTTTTTTGTGGTATTTATGCGTGTTTATGGACAAGTGTGTACGTCTACGTGGATATGGGCGTGTTTATGTATATGTTATGGATAAAGGGATCGTCCATTGTGCAACAGTGGTAGTGTTGGCGTCTGGGACAATCAAAATTGGTAGCTGTGGTAACAACGGCTACTCCATCAGCGGCGACAGCATAAGAGGACAAAGACAAAGGAGAAGGGGAGGCGTTTAAATGCGATTGTGTCTGTGAGCGAGTGAGTTGGCGTAAGACAGCGAAGGAGGTGAAATGCACGAGTGAAAGACGAGGGAGAACGGGCTGAGGGGAAGGGAAAAAGGTAGGCGAGAGAGGAGAGGGTGGGATACACAGACAGAAAATTGCGCAGGCTGACGAAGTCACGATACAGTCGCGGGGGAGGCGTGTGGAGGGTCCTCGTCACACCCCTCTACCGGCAGAAGGTGGCTGCTGGGTTGCGACTCAAGGGTTTCCACCTCCGCCGTCGTTATCTCTACATTCCTCAAGCAGAGCCGTCTGATTCTGCGCTGATAATATGGGGTACTTGTAGGAGGCCGAAAGAGTCCTCTGAACCAGTCGACACGGCTGGGCGCAGTTGACTCCCCCGACTGTTGCTCCAAGTCATGGTACTAAAAAAAAGGTATGGCTGCAGCGTGTGCCTACTGACCGGTAGTAAGTAGCAGTGACCGAGTCCTGACATTTCACTGGTAGGGGCGGTGCGTTAGGGATGACTCAACGGAGGAGACACGGCAATAAAAAGACAACAAAGCCGGTGCACACCCCCGCCTTGCTAATCGCTGATGAAAAAAGTAGCACATCGGCACGCCTTGCAAATGAGTTGTAGGTGGATGCAAAGCGTGTAATATTTCTTCGCGCGGGGTACCGCCACCTGCTTCGTTCGCATGCTTCTGTCATATGAGAAAGTGTGTCAAGAAGGCCATCATTTCAGAGCTAGCTGCCTTTCATTAGACAACGGGATCGACATGTCAGGCTCGCTTTTGATGTAGAAGTAATCTGCTAAGCCAATCAATCAAACTACACTGTACAACAAATCCCCAAATCGCATAGATGCACCACAACGTACCGAATTGGAGATTGAAGCGGTAATCACGGTTTCCGGAGTCACTTCCTCACCAGCAGTGTTTACCGCGGTGACCACCCCTCCTTCCTCCCTCTCTGTCCCCACACCCCCTCTCACCAACACCGGACTTGAAGTCTGACCCGCAGAAGCGACAGCAGGAGAGGTACTAGAATCACTACCGGTTGAGGCAGGGCAGGAGCGGTCCATCTCTGGGCGGAAGTCGTAAGCCTGTAGGATGTCCAACTTGCACATCGGACAGCTGCGTTGCTCCAACAGCCAAGGGTCAATACAAAGCTTGTGAAAGTAGTGTCTGCAGAACAGAAATACACCCACAGATCAACAAGGTGCCTTCGCAATTTATTTAAGGTAGTTTCGAACAATTCGCGGTCACCGGTGGGATAGCAGATGTTCCAATGTTTCAAAAATGATCAAAAACGTCGAAAAGAGGAACAAACAGCCAATCTTGGAGCTATTGAGGCTTAATTGATTAACTCCGACAACTTTGGGCATTTGGGAGGAGGGAGGCGAGTTTTGAAGGTGCCAGCTTATGTGAAATCGTAGCACCTGGAGACAACACGCACTAACTAATCCAAAAGCCCTTACCAGCGGCTCAGAAACACAGGAACAAGTTTAGGGGGTTTTAGGAGGGCGTGCGCGGTGTCGCGTTCTCTCACCCGGTCACTTTCAAAAAATTCGCGCGCATGCAATGTGCGCACCACCCACCACCTAAGCGAGGGAACCAATCAGAAAGGTGGGCAGTTGATTACCTCCTATTTACAGCAGCGAAGCTGTTTTGTACCGTGTTTTCGCCTTTCAGTTTTTTTTTCTCCTTCTCCGTCTCCTCATTCTACTGTCGACTGCTCAAAAAGAGACGGAGCCTTTGCAGATAAAAAAAAACGGGAGTATGGAAAATCTACCAGCGCAGACTGTAGTGAAGTTAAATTTGTGTCCCGTTGTGTGCATCACCTCTTTACATTTTATGGCATTTGGAAGAGTTTTGAATGCCGTCTTGTGAAGTACATTTAAATGAACTAACAACAACCATTTGACTCAGCTTTTTGGTGACTAAAAATTTCAAAGTCTAAAAGCAGGAAAAGTAGCTAAAGAGCGATTCACTTGAAACATTTCCTACTCAGAGAAAAATAAGAAGCACTACTTGAAAGCAACTTCCAGTTCCTACTGAGAATGATATCCACCTTGTCTACTGTGGGTGATCAGAAACGCTGAAGTTATTCGGCCAGTTCATGTGGTCGTCAACCAAAATGGTGGGATCCACTGTTCTCGTGCCTACAAGAACGCCAGGGTCGGTGCAACAGTCCGCAACCGGATGTTGTAGACAGTTTTCCAAACCCATTCCCACACATGATCAGTCTGTATTCGTGTGATCCAACAGACTAAACAACTCAGGAGTCTCTGGCTGAATAGTCTACCCCAGTGACTGGATTAACTTGAGCCTCGTACTTCTTGCTTTGGGAAGGGGCTGTCGGATTATTATGAAGCGTAGATTTCTGATAAGGATAGAGAATGGTACGGTGGATGAAAAAGCAGGAACAGGTGCAGGTGAGTCATTTAAGGGGTAATTGAGTGGTGTCGGCTTTCTCCCACGCCTACAGACACATACAGAGAGCTGGCAGACGCGTTATCCATCAGCATTGTCATCGGACTGCAGTGTGTGCCATCGCCATGCTATGGTGTAGCGTGAGAAAATGTGCTACTAACCGACTGCCAGACAAGAAAGACTGCACAGCGTTCACACGTACACACTCTCACTCTCCTCTTCCGCCTCTACCACGCGAACTTTCCGCAATTTTCTCGGACCACTCAAAGTAACAAACTAACAAAGCCGACGTTGATTTCTGTCGCCATGTTTAAGAAAGCAGTCTGAGTCTGGGTGTGTGTGAATGCGTGTGCATGAGTGTACTTTAGTCTTCGTCATGGGGGAGGCTTTTTTCGTTTTATTTTATGAGCGTCACCGCCATTGATGTCAAGTGTCGGAGTTATTCAGGCAGGTAGACAATAGCCCTACACAAAAGCGCAGACTGCTTTTTTCTCACTAAAATGGGCGTTTTTTTACCCCTTACAACAACAAAAAAACTAGAACCAACGTAGGAGAAGGTTTTTATGTGGGATTGAAAAGCCTTACGTTCCATACGTGTGTCAAGCGTTTGTGGCATTGCAATTCTTTTTTAGCACCAACTCGGGGTCACAAATGCAGGATAGGGAGGCCTCAAGTTGCACCAAATTGAGCCAAAAGCTGATTAGTTGGCTCCAAACTACTAAAATCCCTCTAATAACGAAAACAGTATTCGTAAAGGCTCGGCAAAACAGGCACGCATTATCGACTTCTAAAGAGACTGAGGATTTAACACTTCATGGTGTGAGAGAAAAGTGTTTGGGTAATCTGTAAACGAAGCTGCATTGGTAAAAAAGAAAAACAATTTTTTCTCGTTGGCGAAGAGAACGTGGAAGCATCTCTGGCGTGACGGTTCACTGTAAAAGATTTCAAGACATAGAAGACAGATTGGACAGAAGTTATCGAGCTTCAAAAGAGAACGATCCCAGTAACTGACTGAGATTTCACTTGATTACTCAGAAATTCCAACTGACTAACTACCTTGTACAACTTATTTGCCCCATGTTATTTGTGATTTTAACAAAAACTAAAACTGACATTTATAACAATATTACCACGTACTTCCTGAAATTTATAGTATTCACAATAGTACAATTTGTGCTAGCACATTGCAACATTTATGACAACTGTTTCGTGATTTATTAGTTAATTATCCACAAAATTAAAAGACCGCCTTCAGCGCGATTTGAAGGCCACCCACGGAAAACCCAGACACCCAACACGCGCCAGACACGAGTTATCGAGCTCTCTGATGACTTCAAAACGTATGATAAAGACTCCAGAAGAGATTACGTGCAAATAGAATTGTTTTGTACGAGTAAAGCGACTTTTATAGAATAGATACGATATATCGGTATTATTCTTCAGCGTATGTTCCAAGATTACGTGTGAAAATAGAAGATATCCAAGAGAGATTGGGATTGAGTTGATGGGGTTTTTTAAGGGGGAATGTACCCCAAGATAATACTTTTTTAGGTAGTCAGCAATCGCAACCATAGTGGTAGAGATAAGTGTCTTTACAGAATTAGCCGATGGCGCGAGAAAACATGCAAAAAAGAAAGACAAAGCACACCGGACTGTGCACTAGCAGGATTTTTAGGAAAGAAGGAATACTCCCGGACTGTGACATTCACGCGAACACGGAGATAACATAGTGGGCACGTAATTCCTCCCCAAAATGTCGCTAGTTCTTAGAGGACTTAAGCTGGCAATCTTTAAACCACCCGGGAATCACTTCATTCAGAATACACGAATCAAGAAAAGGCCAAAAAACTTATTTTACTTAAAGGAAATATTCCGCGAGCCGATTCAATGTTCTAGCCCTCGTGCCATCTATGCCACTAGGCTGATAGACCTTCCACCAGTTCTTAGTAAAGCCAACTTCAGAGTGGCTCGCCTCATTGGCATTTTGGAGGGTGGACTTTCTCTCGTCTTCACAGCTTTTTTTCTTTCAAACAAATAAGTTGGGTGGAGATGGACGAAAGACCACCGACCGATCGCTACGCGGATGGGGAGAATGGTTTGATTGGTAACTTGTAATTCTATCATCATTAGCAACGACAAAACGACCGAGTCAGGTAAGCATAGTTTGCTTTTCAGAGGGGGGGGAGGGGAGAGGCTCTTACAAACATTCGCAATCCAAGACATGCGAGCATGCACACGCACACACAGCCATTTGGAGCCTGGGGGAACCAATAAAATGTCTAGCATTTGCCAGCCTGAAGGATGCAAAATTTCGCGTTGTATCGAGGTCCACGTTCAGTTGCTTTGGACGGGGGGAAGAAAAACAATCCCAAATATCCTGGTTGGGATCCGGGTCACACGGATGACATTCGTTTAGCCCTCATGCGCAAGGAAGGATTTTCAAAACATGCAGATTGGAATGCACGCAGACATGCAATTGAATTCGGAGAAGTGAGGAATGCAGCAAACGGACAAATGACCTCATGAGGTGAAGGGAGGTCAAGATAAAGCATACACCCAGTCTGAAGCTAAACGTCCTCGACCCTGAGGTGATTGCTGTGGCCGGTTTATGGGTTGAAACTGGTCTGCCCGGCAGTGATGTGGTGACGAAAAGAAAGTGGAGAATCTGCATAATCCTGGGATCTCGAGAATTGCTGTGTGGAATTTTCTCCACTGAAAAAAGGGGAGTAATCAGCAAGGATTTGACTTGCCAGGGGGTGGGGGAAGGGAAGACAGGGCTGAAGAACCTCGACCTCGCATTATGACGCAGAAGAAGGGCAGATAGGGGAAAGTGGTACAACCAATCAGACACAGACATGAACACACACACATACAAGCCTGCACAGACATGCAAGCAAGGAGGCAGGCAAGCAAGCAAGCAAAACGATAGAAACAAAACCAAAAGGGCAAATTTTGTACTTCCGGCCTCCCGCAATAGGATGGACGGAATGGCACCTTTTTTTCTCATTCCCTCATGCATTCTCTTTTCCCACTCTCTCTTTCACTCTCGCCTTTCCGACGACTTTTTGCACGCCCTAACGCCACATTTGGGTCACATAAGCAGGGATGGTGGAGTGTCCATTAATATGCTATTTCAGAGGGCTTTCAGGGGTTCCTGAAACCGCACAGATTAGTCCAAACCGACTCGTCGAACAGTGGATGGTATAAATTTGCTACACACCTCTAGGCATGACTTGATGGAAAAAAAATTTACTTGATTGCTTAAAAATGCCCTTCGAACCCAATAGCCCCATCCCTGATGGATTCACTCACTTCAGAATCTTCGAGGATTCGGTGAAAGTGATTTTCTCTCCGAAACAGACTACTGCCAACGATGTAAGTTAACTAACTAAATATCTGGCTCTCAGACCAATGACAGCCGGTGGGATAGGCTGAAAACGACCTACATATCTTAGAGAGAACAGATTTGTCCTAAAGAAAGGATCAAAGAGGTGAATAAAAAAGTTCGAGAAGTAGGAGGAACGTATAAAAGCAGAGGTGTGCGCAGTTAGGTGTGAATTGAGGCCTTGGTAGATGGATGAAGGGATCACATGACAAGAAATTTACCCTGGAAAAGAAAGAGTCCTTTTGTTTGCAGAAAAGAGAGATAAACTAAATGAGATGAATGTAAGCTGCTTAAATATGTGTTTGTATGGAAAACCATCGTCCATTTCAATGGACCTGTTGGAAATGAGCTTTCCTTAGTGGAGCTTTGGAGTGCCACTTTGAAAAGGCTAACATCAAGTAGACAAATGAAAGCGCAACCAAATGACAAAATTGAGGTCTTTGGAAGCCCTTTTAAGGCTTTAAACTGGTGCCTTGGTGAGGGAATATCGCAGGCGACGGACGTGGGAGCTATTGAAACACAATAAAATAACGAGAAAAACCACCCATCACTAAATCTCCCCTTTCTTAAGGGAAGAAATTTCAGACTACAGGTTGACCTATAACAAGGAGCGCCAAGCCATCGAAGGCGGGACAACCTGGACGAGTTGGAGGATAAAAAGTAGGGGATATAGAATGAACCATATTACTTGCCTGCAAGGAAGAATTCGGATGTTATCGAAGGGTCGATAGGGCTCAATGCAAATAGCGCAGTGTTCTCCGTTAGCACCGATCTCCTACACATACAGACAGAACGAGAAAGAAAAAGTGTCGTGACCTTAAGGTCAATCAATCAACTCCATGGGCTGCCTTTTCAAACTCCGAGGCTATAAAGAGAGGCTCGCTTTTACGTAGGCAACAAAACTACTCCCGTTCGCCCTTCGCCTGTCTTCTCACGACACGTGATTGGCCAAGTGGATTGAGGCGTGGACGCTGCCTCTCTAGCTGCTCTTGTACTTGTCACCAGGACTTCAGTACATAGTGCTGCTACGTATTGTATCAATGCGAAAAGAGGCACTCACCAACGCTAGCTTGGATACTTTGAAGCCTTCCAACCAACTGATTGGGTTGGAATTGATCAACACCACCAGTCCACGAAAGTGAATCACACACACACTTCACCAATGAATGAATAAATGACGAATGTATGACTCATTATCTGCTACACAAAGACCCCTTCCTGTGTTCATAAATCCTTGATACAACCGACGCCTCCAGGTTTGCTGACCCTTCTAATCTCTCACACAACCACCTTCAAGGGGTGACAAATAGTGGCAATCTTAGTCCGCAATGACGCAGGCATGTGTGACAACTCACCTTATCACCAGCCTGTAGCAACTTTAACGGGATCCGCGCCACGGCCTTGCGAGCCAATTCGGCCAGGCGACGCTGAAGGATTAAGAAAGGAATGATAGGTGATGAATTCACAGATGCACTCCAAACAACAGGTAGGATGGATAGTCTAGCCTAAAAGCAGGTAATGCGTTATTTCCGGCCCTCAGTAGGTGCTCTAGTGGGGAGCTGCAACCGCATCGCAGGTTCTAAGCTTCGATGCACCGCCTACACCAAGTGACATATATCATTTATCCTCTAGACGAAGTGAAAGATCTTGATCTGGGGGGAGAAATTACACCCTTCGCTTTTGAGAAGGAAATGGCATTTGACAGAAGATCTAAACCAAATAACAAAACACTGATCGTGGCGACCGTTGTCCCCCTAAGAACGTGGCGGCTACGGTGTTAATTCACTTTCTTTGCGCCTGGTGATTTAAAAATCCACCGTTAAACCACCAAATCTAAAGATAGGCCAGCATAATAACAGTGCAATGGCTAACAATGCTCCCATAGGAGGAGCATGTCCGTGGCGGATAAAGGAGATGAGTAAAACACAGCGCACCGCCCCTTCTACTTCCTTTTCCTCCCTTCCTCATCGCGGGGTGAGTAATCCCCACTTTTTATTTCTTCTGCTGAGACAATGCCCTCGAAATAAAGCAGGAAAATGAGAGAGCTAGGGAATCACCGAGGCGCGCTCCTTGCTGTGGAGGTAGCGGAACCGCTGAACGTAGTAGAAGACAAGCCAAGCGAGGGAGATGAACATGAGGAGGATGAAGGAGACGGCAACAAAGAGGACAGAGGAGCGATTAAGGAAGGCGTCCTCCATATTTACCACTCCTCCGCTCCCACTGCTAACCCCATTTCCACTGGTACTACCGACAGTTCCATCAGAGGATGACTGGTTACTATAATGATCTGGTGGAGAGGCGTTGACGCGGTGGCGTGGAAAAGATGGGGTTGAAGAAGGAGAGGGTGGGGGAGATGATGGTGATCGGTGGATCCAGAAGCGCGATCGTGGTGATGTGCCCTCGGGGGAGGTGGAGATTGCAACTGTACATGCGGTGGTTGTGTTGGGTGTATCGGAGCATCGTCGTACCGATAGAGGCACGGCCTCCCGAGGCAACAGGAGTGCATATAGAGGAGCCGAGTGCAGCTCTGCAGGACAGAAAAAGTGAAACTAGGCTGCTTATTAGGCAACTCAGTACACCACGACGACTAGCATACTATCCCAGTTCGTTTGCAGATGTCTATGGATGGCTACGATGTTTGGTTTCAGATGGGAGCGTTGTGGCTCACACAACGCCAAGGACCTGAGTTAATATCAACTACTTAAATGTTCAGGTTATGCTAACTTGATCCACTGGGCCATTACAAGTCAAACGGCTGACGTACTAGAAATAAAGGATATTTGGGAAAAAACGTGACACCCGGAAGCATGGTAAAAAGACAAATCAAGAAAACAATAAGAAATAGTTGGGTAAGCGAACCCAGCAACCTTGGGCATAAAGACCAGTTGTCAGAAAATGTTTTTTTGGAAACCCACCAGATCTGTTGCCAAGGTTATTGAGGCTCGGAGCACTAGGAATCTCATCAACATAAAACAGAATCCCTCTCAATAGAGTCCCATTGATCAATCGCGCCGACTTAAGGACACCCAAGATGGCATCGAGAGAAGAGCAATCGTTCCTTAAATCGATCAGCGCAAACCAAGAGTTTTCTCGAGCAGGTAAGCCTTTCAAAGAACATTGATGATCATCGAAGAAATCAGAACCAATGAAGATTAAGTCACTGGGCTGCTGTTTTGTCGGAGATTTGATTTGTGATAGGTCCACATTAAAGTCTTTTACCCGGGGGTAAGATCTAAACAGTAGATGAGTTCGGTTATTCAACAAAAGTTGCAGGGAGTGTATCACAGGGTTCAAAGTATTCGTGGGATTATAGGACTGGCTGAAACTATTGGGAATTTGTGGCCTGCACAGAGGGACTAGGCTTAGGAGAGCAATAACGTATGCGACGAATTGGATGTCGCTATGTGTTTGCTTTGACACATAAAATATTTCCATGATTATTTTGAGCAGACAAACATCCGAAACCTGTTAGATTCTGGAATGCAGTGCTCATGCGGGTGCATGAAGGTTCGTCTATTACGACTTGAACCTATAAGAATGCAGACTTCTGCAAAAAGAAATTGTCAGCCATCAGGCGGTCATTCCCAGCGGTTGACTTTTGAAACGATCGAACAAACACTGGTCCGTCGAGATGCTAAGGGATGTACGGATTTGTGTGTGCTTTAATACAAAATGATCCTAAAAAAATGACCTATTTTGTCTGTTTTATGGCCAAGAATTCACTCAAATTGTTAATAGTAGTCAGTTGACCGGGCCTCGAGCTGCTAATGCCAATAACTTTAAAATTCATCGCTTTTTAAGTACTTTTGTATTTTACTAACTGCACTGCATCAACTTTTAAGCCTTTAAATAGCTGGTTTAATAGGTCTGCATGGCTTAAAATTAAAAGCAATTTTACAAAATTTGAAACATATTGAAACATTTGAAACGTATTCGTTCTCTAAGTCCTTTTGTACGTTTAAAAGGTGCTAGGGTTTAGCAATGCCACAGTTGAAAAATTGCATACGATTTACTATTTAACTAGCTATTGCTAATGGCTGCGTCTCAAGATGCTTAAAATATTGTTTTATGTTTCCGTGCTCCTTTATACTTGGTTAAAAAATACGTATCCTGTTTGCTCAGTGAAATCCACTTGTATAATGTTAGGCTCTTGAAACAGCTGAGGGAACTTTTGCCACCCAAGGCTGCCCTGGAGTTGAAAAAAACACGTAGTGCTCCGACAGTATATTCAAATATTCAGCATACGGTAGGGTTAGAAGCTTTTGGCATGGTCCAGAGGTCAGGTCACCCAGTAAAGTTACGATGACCAAGAAACAAGGTGACCTTTTTAATAAACCTGGAGTTAAGCAGCTACCGTAACACAGCCCCTCTCCTCTTTTGGGCGTCATCTCCTAGCAGCCCCTTATCGGCCCTCCATGTTAACTACCATGATGTAGTCAGTGCTGTAAGTAAACATTCATGATCCATCCGTTTTTGTCAGTAAATTTTCATGCGATTGAGGGGATACTCAACCGCAACATCACTGATTCCTTTTAGGCATTTTCCTGGATCTAGGGTTTCGTCCCGTATAAGAACTAAAATTCAGGGGCGGATAATGTACTGGCTTTCATGCGCATTCATGACTAGTTATAAGAGCACTGACCCAAAACAGATTTTTGTAAGAAATGACAACGTATTATGCATTTCTTTGGAATAGGGTTTCGCGTCGATTCCCCCTTGATGTTTTGATTCCACTTTTGTGCTGCCTAGACACACCCACATTGGGTTATATTTAGTTAAAAGTGAAGTGTACGAGGCATCACGAGTTTAGATTATCGACATCTTATGCAGATATGGTAGGCGACTCCACAACAAACCTTTAAGTTTTACCGGCTAGCGTCGCCTTCACTGCTATTAGCTTACTTAAAAAACTCAGTAGTGGGGTAGTTACCCGTGGTAGATGTAAATTTTTAGTCCTTTTGTTACAAACAATTGTTTCGCCACTCCAAGGCTTTTCTCCTAGCAGTAGAACTCTGATTAGATGTCCTTTGAGAAGGGATTTACTTCTGTTGTCACTGATGTAGTGCACCGACACTTCTCGAAGATGAAAGGGGACACAACACTCAGGAAGAATACATACAATTAACATACAGTAGGGGTTGGGGCTGATGGCATGGCCCAGAGGTGAGCCCAACCTTCGAAGGCACGATGATTAAGGCGTAATGCAGCTCTGTTGCTAAGTCCGACAGTTAACCAATATATTACGTATTCACTGTGTGCACCACCTGTGTATCAATAAACATGAATTAGCATCATTCATTTACTATGCATGGCCCGGGTCCAAATTCTACATAGTTTTGAAGACGACGATAAAGAATAAGCAAAATCCACGTGATTCGATACATTTTCAATGAGTGAAATCGATAGCCAAAAAACAGAAAGAACCAACCTCGAAGCCAAGGCAACTTTTAAATTCTTCTGTTTGCTTTAGTAATTTGAGAGCCTAAATCATTGGTAAAAAAAGCGCTTTTAAAAATTTATAGAAGCGATTTTCTAAAAAAGTTTACATGTTTTCGCTTTTAGGACCAATTGGATGTTCGTCTAATTACGCTATTGTCAAGGTTATCAGCTGAGCCTCTGCTGTAAACCCGCCTGTTGGTGCATCATCAGCTCGTCGGGCGCCAACGTATGCTATTTGCTCTGATCATTCTGTAGTCGACATGGAAGAGGATCCATTTGCTCACATTGATCTTCGAGTGACAGAAGGTATTTCCTCCTTCTTAAGGCGGGCCACCTCCTGTAACGACCTGGCATCCCATTTGAAGAACCAAATAGAACAAATTCCTAAGGACGCAAAAACTATAAAGTTTTCACAGGTTCGAGAAGCCCATGAAAACATGGAAGCCTTAGGTTTGTTTAACCTGCCACCACTTTGGAAACTTGTGCGATCCTCTGGAATCGTTTTCCCCGAACCTTATGTTCCGCCCAGGAGCATAGTTGTCCAACAACGGGTGGAAAGTCTAACTCAGAAGTTTGCCAACATGGAGTACGGCCGCATGACTAGCCACCTTCCTCCTCTCGGGGTCACAGCCAGATACAAAGCTTCCGAATTCGACGGTGTCCAGTGCATGAAACGGCAGGTTACGATGATAATCAACTTCGTGCTTGTCGTTATTGGTTCCTTCGTCTTCGGTTACTTCCTAAGTGACATGGTTGGACAGAGCCATGCCAATCCTGTACAGAGAATCTCTTGTGGCTTTACTCTTGCTCTCTTCGTCTTCTTTGCTGATTTGTACTTTCTTCTTAAAAACGTGGATGCTTGCGAACTAAAGCCAGTCCCACCGAGAAGTGAACAGTGCACTTGAGGCAATGCCTTTTCTTCAGTCCCTCATTCTACCAAGTTTGTACTATTATAGAAAACTTTCTACTCATTCCTGCTTTTGGGTGTTAAGAAATGCTGTTGCTTTCGTACATCTATTTTCTTTTCAAACGGCTAGGGACTAATACAGATGAATATTAAGAAGCGGTTTGCTCCTTTTTCATAAGACGGTACTCTCTCTCGTACTCCTTCATTCGCAAGATTTGATCTTTGGTTTGACACTCTAGGTAGCCGTGACGAAAATGTCCACAGAAAAGCGGAGATAGGACGCCCCTTTCGACTCTGCATTTGCGCAATGCCATCAGCATCGGTGCGCAGTAGTCGCGTTCTTTTGAAGTCAGACCGGCTGCGATCATTTCTTCCTCTGTGACCTGAAATGGAACAGTAATAAGCTGTGCGGGGGGCTTAACCCAATTAAGTGTTGATTAGATGTTCAAGATGACGGAGGAATAACTGCACTGCCTAACTTCGTAACTAGGGCGGATCATAAGATCACAGAAGTCCATTGAAGGGGAATTGTGGGATGGGAGTTATTGCGTTTTCTACCAACTACTTTTCGGGAAAACCCGGGCCAGTAGCTCCGACTGTGAAACAAAACGAAGAGAGCTGGAGACACATGAAAGTAGCAGTATGGGATCAAACAATAGAAGTCGCAAGTGCCATCAAGGTGATATTGCCATCTATGGCAAAACTTGCAATTTGAAATTACCTAACTAGATAGTGGTAGTGATGAAACGCAAGAGGCGCTTCTACTGGTATTGTCTATCCCAGATTTACGCAAGGATCATTGTGGAGGAACCTACTATTGAGCACAACAAATTATACCTAAAAATTAGCACTTAGACTTGATTGCCACAATATCCAAGCAGTGAGAAAATTGGCACAAAAAAAAACAATAAAACAATAGATTGCAGCCATAAAACTGTACAAAACTATACTGACATATAGCTGTGATTGTTAGGATCGAGGCATAAGAACGGAGTGCTAGCTAAAATCTGCTTACAATAAGTTCACGTTTCTTCCGACCCCGTGGAAATCCTTTCAAGGGATCGTGAGTAGGTGGTTTCGTAACATTTGGTACGGAATCAGGATCCCTGTAGGTCTCAAATACATGAGAATAGCTCGCGCCCATCTCAAGAAGCAGCACCGCGGATAATTTGAAGTCCGCGGTGCACTGAAGAATGCATTCAATTCATTTTACCTGTAGTGGTTGATGGCTGAGAGTCTGACTTTTTAAACCATATTAAACGACAAAATTATAGGTTTTTTAACTTTTGTTGCTCCCTTGCCAGGCGTTGCTGAATTACGACATAAATAGCGCTGTCACAGTCCATTCATGTATTGTGCTAATACACATACATATATATATATCTGCAAAATTATGGCAGTTCGATTAGCTTTACATTCAATAAAGTTTGAATCTACTTTTCTGCAGATTTTATTCATGCCCAGCACCATGGCCCCCGGGTCATGCCAGTAGGCTGTAAGCCATTTTTTGCGTGAGCAATGTATTTTCTGCCAAACCACTACAAATTCTCTCGACTATGAGGAAGACTCAGTCATCGCAGTCATAGCAGTCAGTAGCTTGCGGGGCAGAAATAATGTCTTTCCTCTCCTTCGTCGATGATATACCTTGTCAATTCCATCGTATTCAGAGATTTATCGGCTCTGTAAACTATGCTGAGGGGACCTAGGACTAAATCACTTCATACTGCTCAGGCGTTCTACAGCGTGTGCACTTTGCATTTCTACCTTTTGCTTTTGACGCATTAGTTTTGACACCTTTAAAGGACCTTCATGTTGTTGCCATTCCGTATTTATTCCTTCCTACCGTTTCGCTGTCACTTCGACACAGCTAGTAGGAATACAGTCGCTTTATCTTTTGTCCAGTTGGGAGTACAGTGGACGTCTCCACAAGGGCCCTCTCAAAACTGTTCAGGTTTACTAGCCTTTCAGTAACTAGTTTGTCTTCTAAATACGCGTGATGTTAGGCCACCTGTCAACATTACACCTCAGTTTAAGTTAATTGGTCAGGATCATCTTTCCTTTGTGATTTCAAAACCAGATAATTGGTAGTTATCCCTTTGGACCTAGTTTTCCTGTTGTCACCGCTAGTGTAGCGCCTGAGCGATTGTCCTGAAGTTGAAAGTTGAAAGTAGCCGGAGTACCGACGGTACATCCAGATGGCCATGTCATAGAGCGAAGGTACACCTTGTTCTGTCTGAAGATCCTGCGCCGTTGAACACAGTCAAAAAAAAACATCGAATTAATATGCCTGTAATCTTTGTTTTGACAGAGGAACCACCTTAGTTTTGCGTAACTTCTTTCACCCTCATGTTAAACACATTTGCTTCTGAGAATATGATTTGTTTTCACATTTGTTCATATGCTACTTCCGCCAGTTTCAATAGACTCTCACAGCACCGTACATAGAAACGCATCGATAGTGTTGTCCTTCTCTTAGAGATATTGCCAACTTTTTTTATAAAAGAACAACCTTCTCTCTTCGAAGAAGAAATATCTATATTTCACCTCTTTATAGTTGCATGTGATTGAAAAGAAATATTCCGGAAAAAAAATAGTTAAAGCTGGCAAGTTTGTACATCATTAATTATTCGAAGCAATTGCTTTCTCTTGTTAGGCGCTTTTGCTTGCCATCGCCTAAGCCTGCATGCCACAGTGATCACATGTTTTTCTTCAAGGGGGTCACGTGGTCTAAACTTGGAGGGCATTTTGAAGAAGGATCAGTGTGCCTACAGTGTGATCTCGACAGCTTGAATCAAAAAAAGTTTTATCGCTTCCGCTTGGTGTGTCTATAAATCCCGAAAGGGATATCCGGATAAACGCGCTAGTTACTCTAAACCCTATTCACTCAGTAGACGTGTCTCAAAGATATTAATCACTGACGCGTACTATAGACATATACCATAGTAACTCTCAACTTAGCTAAGTTGTCTAGCATTCTGAAATCATAACAAGGCTGAAAGATGCTCTGCAACGAATCCGCTTTAAGAAATGTAGTCGAGGCATCGTATATCTTCATTAAGGCGGCACAACGACCCCTCACTTGACGTTGACACTTCATTTGATAATTGTCCTCCTACAGATCACTAGACTAAGGTGTCTGTTAGGTGCAAAGGTGGCTTCGAGTACCCCTTTGCTGTGTGTCTCAGGATGTGCCCTGATTCTGTTAGAGCTGGGAGCCTATAATCAGGCGTATAGGCCTCTGCTGTTGAATAACCCACGTGCCTAAACACACAATTAAAACAAGTGCAGGTCTCTTGCACCTTAATACGACTCAAAAGGCTGTGTTAATCTAGAGAAAAAGGCGAAATCATAAATTAGGGAGGATTTCCGATAGCCTCTTAAATAATAAGCAGCTGCCGAAGAAGTGGGTAGATGGGTAGGTGGGCGGATATGAACACGTGTGGAGGCGGCACCGAGGCACGCGTTTACACAGTGTCACTTTGCAGAGGAAATAAACAGACATACCAGACCAGGGCAATCGATAGTGGTGGCGCGGTCCTCTTCCCTCCGTACGCGCCTTCACATGTACGTATGCATTGGTTTGTGTGTTTGTGTGTGGGCACCATTCTTTCCCAAACCAAAAGTTCCCTTCCTCCGCAGGCAAATGACACCACCATTCCGCATACATACACACATTCCACCGTCTCTCTGGCCTTAATCCCAATCGCACAACTAAAACGCCTTAGGAGAGGGGGAGACGGGGAGGGGGGCGAGGTCACCTAAACACCGATCACACTCACTGGAAGAGCAGTGACCGCCCCGAGTAGAATTCAGTTGACTTACTTCTTTTGACACCTGCAAACACCTTGATGGGACGATTTGTAACAGAGCGAAATAGCTACAAAGTCATCAGCTGCCTTACTTCAACCCACTGGACAGTTAACTTCGCAAACTCGGTCTTTCCGGTTCGGTTGGCGCAGTACCATCTGCGGAAATGACTCAGACGCCCGGGGTTCTCTTTAAAACCTGGTGTTTACTTGACGGAAGGCATAGTCAGTGTACAAGGTTACCTCAAGCCTGTTTAATTGTAAAAGCATCAATTTGTAGTCCGCATATCTGTATATTAGATAAATGCGCCCTTCAAAGTTTGGTGACTAGGTGGTTGGTTAGTAGATCGAGGCACATGTGCATTTTGCGTGAGGATAAAAAGAGTGAAGTTGATAAAGCGAAGGAAAGGAGGAAGGAGGGGGTGTCGGAGAGGTACAACATCAAGACCTAGGGGCATGATTTGTCACGTTTCTCCACTAAGGCCACTGAATTGGTAAATTAGGACAATAAAAGAGGAGGTGGTAGAGGAGAGGAGGGTAAGATAGAGGAGGTTAAGTTTTAATGAAAGACTACAATGTGGACTGAGGGCAGGCGTTTGGGTCATAAATCAGAACGAAGGAATGAATAGCTTGAGCGTGTTTATGTCTGTCCATCTGCCTGTCTGTCACTCAGTGTGTGCAAGTGTATCTAAGTAGCAGACGGTGGAGAGAGAGAGAGGATAAGGGTCAAAGTCGAAGAGCGGGAGGGCGGTAGAGGGGTGTATTTATAAGGCGGAATCGCTTTAATAACGTCTGTAGACGAATAGATCCAACACTGGACTGGATCGTCTAATTAACGCCACGACCTCTCGACAAGTTCGACCTTTTGTCGACGTTTCATTGACCTGAGAAAAAAAACAAATGGTTCAAGCTTTGTTGATTGACTCCGCAACAGTCTAATAAAAGCTAAAAATCTAAACAATAAAGACAAGTAACTTCTTACAGCTGAGTGACATTGTTAGATGTGAGGGACCTACCACAGACACCACCTCGAAATGCGCCAGATAATGTCATTTCCATGACCATGGAATTAGCGTGATTTAAGCCCATTTCATGTTGCTTTGATTTAAATTCCATATCTCCACCGGTAGGTACAAAAAAAACCAAAACGAATCCTTTCTATCCACTGTGCAAGTGTTGAATCCACTTATCCCTCCCCCTTTCCCTCCCCGACTCCCCCCTCATTCCATTTCTCTGCCCTCCGCCAGGGCAATAGGGTGGGAAGGGAAGAAAAAGTTGAACTCTCCTTTCTATTATCTGTAAAAAAAGATTGAATCCTTCACTCCCCCATTCCCCTGCCCTCCTGTCCCTTTTCCTTCCTCAGAATAAAACTTACTGGAAAGATCTTCCAATTTGAATTTGGCCTAGAAAGTTCGGTCAGAATTAGGGGTTGGAAAGCGGACATAAAAGCGACGGGATGAACAAATCTATGCCCCAAAATAATGTGAATATTGTCAGATTTTATGTTTCCATTTAACAAATGTCTACTGCCTGTCCAGGCACCGCTTCTAGAAGAAGAAGTAAAGGAAAAAACAAGAAGGCGAAGGAAGGAGAAGAAGTGAGGAGGGGAAGGAGGATGGCAACAAAGTTACCGAATCAGTGGTCTTCCAGAAAATCATCAACAAGGCGTGTCTATTTCAGGTCTGGATAGTGCAACACATCGAGAGAATTATATCCCAGCATCATTGGGATCAAATGTTACACCCACGGTGCCAAATTTGTGTGGCACCTGGAAAGTTGTGGAGAATGGTCACAGGTAGGCTGCAAGTAAAGAAAATGTGTTAATTGGTATAACTGAATGCATTGGAACTCTCCAGGGGAAGTCGCTTTACCTAACCTCAAGACAAATTGCCAAAGAACTTCACTAATTACGAGTGTTATGCACACGTGACGCTCCTATTTCAGCTCCTGCGTCACATATATGTGACGGAGGTGGATATATCTGGTTGCACTAAGTTACACAACAAACGGATTGCTTGAAGGAGGACATACCCTCATTTTCTAAGATAGATGGTCTTGCCTTGTGGAATGGGTCACTGTTACTTGCTTCTGACAGGGATATACTTATCGCCAAAATGGATTAGACAGACATGGCGGATCAGCCTCACCTCCTGATTTTTTCCTTTTTCACTCAATGAAAAATTGGCCCAATTCCCATGTTTTGTGTAACTACCGATGATGAAGAAGGCACTGGTAACTATTTAATGGCTAATTTTACTTTTTTCCGCGCTAAATGCCATGTTGACCTTTTGAAAAGGAATTTGTGGCATACCTTTGCATTCCCTTCAAGGTTACACAAATAATATGACAGACTACTTCCAGAGGTGAAAAAAGCTTGTCAAATGTTAGATAGGGAAAGTTGTCTGGGAAAAGTGCTTCCACAGAGTTCGGGCACAGGAGGAGGGAATCGAATACCTTGTCACTACATTGCCCCTAGAAATTGGCTCGCCTTCTCCCCTTCTGATTTGAATGGCATGGCTACCAGTCGTGCGTGTCTCCATATTTCAAGGTGGTTGAAAGCCATCAAGATCTTCAACAACATACTTCTTCTTTACTTTTGACAATTGCTAATCAAAAGGAAAAATTTTTTACGAATAAAATTATTCAAAATCACTTTTTTTCTTATTTCCAGGACAGTTGGTGACAAGGATTGATCTTTTATACCTGATAATAAATATTTCGGGGTTCTTTATATTTAAATATTTTTCAGTAATTGGTGACTTGACAACAGTGTTTTATTTATTGATGTTTGACAGTTGTCATCCTACCTTGAGGATCCGATCATAGATTTGTAGCAGCCCAGAGGTGTAGGCAACGGATCCGGGCCTAATTGCGGAGACGTAGATGCCCCTAGAAGACAGGCCCTTGGAGAGACCGATTCCAAACGAGTCGGTAGGATTCGGTTTCACCAATCGAATCCAACCTCGCCACGAGGGCAGTCGATTTTCCCGACTAGTTGATCGGTGCAGGCGTCGTCTAGAGGCAATTGGGGTGGTGTTTCGACTCTCTGCAGGGAGAGGATTGCCTCGAGGCAGTACCTCTGTGCTCCTGTGACTCCTCTGCTTCCCATTGCTATAGTTATAAATAGGCATAATTAATATCAATATTAGCATCAACAAAAAGCTCAATTATGTCGATTGGAAGAATCACAGGAAGACTTGGGATTGGTCCAAATCCACCACAGAAACACCACGGCAAATGTCATGAAGAGTTTCGTCTACTACAATGTGGGCCAATGCATGTGCTTTGGCAGAGAGCGATACCTCTCGACAGTTGCGTGCCTCCATTCAGTTGACCGAAAATGGTCCTACTTTTACTCCTTGAAAATTTTCCATTAGTTCATTATCCTATTTTAGCCCTTCCCACCCTGTTTTTGTCCTCATCCACTGAATAAGGAGATAGGGGGAAGAGGTCTCCCTCTTTTTTGGGTAAAAAGGTGATAAAACTAGCCAATGCAGCACAATGCTAACACTTTTTTCAGAGATATAAAAATTGTTCCATCTTTTTGGTGCAAATATCAGGCAATTTGCCGCATTCAAATTTGAAGTACAGGAACGAGTCATCTCTTCGCTTCAAACCACTATGCCATCTAGACGTAAGAATTCGGCTTGACTAATCGTATAGAATAAACATGCTTCAATATGACACCTTGAAAACCGTGGACACGAACGAGTGCGAAATTCGAGAGCTAAATTGTGGTAATCCTATAACATGAGGTATCCGCGCTTCTTATATGTATGCTTTTTTCGATGACGGTTGGTGCATGCAAATAATTTAAAAAGTTTTCATAGGCGGTAATTAATAACTGGAAAAATTGACTGTTTTAGAAAAACGGTTTGACAAACAATCATTAAAGTATGCAATTATCCTTGACATAATCGGGAATTTGCTGTTCAGCTGCACATAGAAGGGGTTTACTTTTACAAATTACAATAAGCGTGACTCCTTTAACAATTTTTTTACAATCCTGACATTTCCTTTTAACTTTTTTAAATCCTTACAGTAAAATGCTTTTCTGTAAAAAAAAAACCAAAAACTTTTTTTTTGATAAACATTTTAGGGTTGCCAAAAGCACTAACTTTCTGACTCATTACTTACATTTTATTGTTTTAGCATACTATGAATTAAAGGGGGTTATGTAAAGTGCTGCAAAGTTGATTGAGCTTGCTGTTCTGAATGGAGGTGCTCTCCTTCATTGCATCTGCCAATGCCTCGCGGAAGCGCGAATTATTCTGCCCTAGTTTTGTTTATCGGAGTTTACACGTTAGGAGTTTGTTGGATACATGGAATGTTGTGCATGCCTTCTTCATTTGTTTTTGATTCATATTAATTATATAATGCCAGGTCACAACTGGTTTTTTAGTTTCGTGTGGGAAGTTTGGCCTCTGAATCCGAGTTTAAAGGATTGGTTCAATGCAATTGGCTTTTAGGATGTTACATGGATGGTGAAACCTCTGCTAGCTTCTTAATTATGGCTTTCCTGAGCCATTTTCAGTCCCAAATTCTTCCTATCTTTTCCCATTATATTATGCCATAATTTTATTGTTTAGTTCTTGTGGGTGAGTGCTTTGATTGAATCATCTTTAAAGCGTATTTCCGAGTTGAACTTCTTCGTACCAGACCTCCTTTACTTTGTACTCACTTTTCGTCTCACTTCTTTTTTTAGTTTATTCGACCACTTTTGACTTCTTTGTTTTGCCTTAGATGACTTGTGCTCTACCAGACCCGGACCAAGATGCCTTGATGAAGGAATCCCCTTCTGAACATGTTGTTACACCCCCTAAATCCGTTAAAATCATCGATGCAAATGAAAATTTCTTGGTAGATTTGCTTTTTTAATAAGGCATCTTTTTTTTGCAGTGATATTTCATGGTTTTCACTTCTTTTCCAGTTTGATGATTCGGTCGCCCTAGCTCACGCCCTTGGCTGTCCGCCAGAAATGAAGCTTAAGACCTTAGCCATCGTGGGTAACACGGGGGATGGAAAATCACACACCCTGAATCGCGCATTTTGCCTTGAAGGTGCTGGTGATGGTGCAGAGGATGTTTTCTTTACCTCCTCATCTCAATCCAACTGTACACTCGGAGTTTGGGCTGCTTTCGAGCCACAGCGTGGTTATCTTCTTCTCGACACTGAAGGTGGGTGTTTGGTTGACTTTGCGTAATTGTTTCAATTTCGCGTCCTCTCTGTGCACTTGTGTCTGAGAGAGTGCTGACAGTTCCAGAATCCGATATTCGATTAGACGTAAACCCTTGCCCGAAATGCACTTTTTTTTCATTGGTGAGCCCCCGACTGATGACATTTTTTATTAGCAGCACTTTCTATTTTGGTTTAACCGTTAGGTGTGTCCGTCTTCATATTGCTTCGTGGGGATGTACATTTTATTCTAATAACTCACGAACCCGTAGACACATCCTCCTGCCTCTCGGTGTGCAACAACCTGTTCCGCAGAGACCTTTCGTAATTTACATCCCATTATTTTTTTTCTGATGCTTCTCCGTCTTTCGTTGCACCCACTTGACCGTTTTCTTTTAGTACTGCAGCAAAAATGGTACTTTGATAATTCAGCATTATTAACTGCTCCGATCGGCCTCTGCTTAGCTTACCGTATTATTATTTAGTCGTTGTTGAAACATGGGTAATTGTCTGTTGAGTGCAAACACACACATACTCGCCTCTACTTTAGTCACACTCCTTTTTGGCCAAAAAACTATTTTTGGCATATCATTTTCACTAGACTAAAAGACCATCTAAATCACTTTGGTTAGACAAGTAAAAGTCCCGCTCTAATCATATGGCTTGAAATTCTATACTGCTGTTTTTTTCTGCAAATAAACATCTCAGAGAAGTGTGTCAACCAGCCTCAAAAGTTTGGCTCCGCTAAGGCAATTAAGGAACTATGATACTTTGACTTGAAGCCTTATCTTGGGAACAAAGTGTAGAACCAGTATAGTTCCACAGAAGATTTTTTCCTCTTGATAATTAAGCAGCCTTTTTCTATGGATGCCAATGTTCCTGAATGGGGTATTTGGGAACCTCTCTTGACTTTTTCCGAGATTTGGTCATGGTAAGTTATCGCTACTTTCCTGTTTTGCTCTTAGTTTTTACGATATAAAATAGTTAGTGGACAGGACTGTACGTTTCGCTACTTTGATTTATCGCATTCGGAATGCTGATGTTTTGACTTACTAGAACCACCTTCAGTAATGTTTTTCTTCTTCAAACTCGAGTCTTCCTGGAATAGACATGCACCCTCATTTCATTTTGTTATGGCCTAACTGTCTGTAGGTTTGTGGTTGGAAAGTGATTCACATTTGTGCTGAAACCAATAAGAGTGTGATGACGCATTTGCTGTTATTGAGATATTTCATGGACAAGGCTATCAACGTATTCGAACTAAGTTCTAAATGCACGGGAAAAAAATTATAGGTGTGCCTGCGTCCCCTACTGACGCCTGACTTATGGAGGCCTGAAATGTGTTAGTCTAAACGGTAAATCAGCGCGCGTTATGGTATCCTAATTCACACCATGTTTTGCGCACTCTACATTCCTTATGCTATTATCCAGTACAATCGCAGTGACTAGATGTGATCTTTAGAAAGTCTGCCAAGACTATCCCTCAGGATGTTGTCGAGTCGTTAGTGCCAAAACCATTGTATGTTGTGTCTTTTACGGCTATCCAATATAAATCACATTGGTTACTCACGCGTGCCTTAACGGAGTTTCGGAAGAAGTCAGCAACCGTGACCCAGGTTCTGTACTATAACATAATCATCTCCTCTGCTGAATTGATCAATTCGACCGCCTCCAACATTAAATGAGGGCGACCGAAGCAATCTGCGCCGGGTTAGTTGGCTGTTTCGCACGTAACCAATTGATTTGGGCCACGATTCTATTCGACTGGTTTTCATGGATTGGTTAGTACTACGTCACATGCGTGACATGAGGGCCCAAAATAATGGGATCGTCACCCTCTTGTAATATTAGCAGGAAATTTTGCGAAATTACCCCATCATAATCCACGCTCTTTTGCACTCAACCTTGTCTCTATCCAGGCCTTTTGGGTACCTCTGCAAACCCTAACCGTCAGCGTCGGCTGTTGTTGAAAGTATTCGCGGTGGCTGACGTAGTGGTGTACCGATCCATGTCTGATCGCCTACATACGGACATGTTCACTTTCCTGGCGGATGCCTCGGACGCCTTTGTTCGTCACTTCCAGCCTCACCTGGAGGCCCTGGCTCAGCAGTACGAACTCCCTTGGTCCGCTCGCCAACTCGGTCCTGCGGTTCTCATCTTCCAGGAGACCCGCCACACTCTTCCTCTTGTTGATGATGCGGATGGTGAGTAGATTCATTTCTATTTCGACATCTCTCTTCTGCCACTCTAACGCAGAGGTGCCCAACTTTCCTTGGTTCTCAAAGTGCGGGCGTCCTCGTCGTGAGTCCAATTGTATCTACTTCTTATTTTGAGCCTTCGTTTAGCCGTACTTTGAAGGGACTTTTATTTGCTCGACTTGAGTTCTGAGTACCTGACTTATTTAGAGTTCTGGATTTCCAAGTGATCCAAGTGGTTGCTTTCCGCGTTTTCGTTGATCGGCAGCTTGAGGTGGCCCCTGGTTGACTTCAGGCGGTTTGGTTGCATTCAAGTGGAAGAAGCACCTTTCGAAAGCTGATAATACTGTCATCTTTTAAACGTTGAATGTCGATCCTTATCTCGGAATGATTTGGTCTTTCCTTTAACTACAGGTACCTACCTGTGTCATGATGTTGAGCATTTTTTCCCACTTGTCCAGGATCTTGGGGCCTAATCGTCCTACACCATCTGGCTTTTCTGACCAGTTGTTTCATCTGTGCCACTGAAGGTAGTATCTGCATTTAGGGTGTTCAGTCGTTGAATAATAACGCCTTTTGACCTTTATGAAGCAGTAAGCTTCCAAATACTTGACAAATCTGACTTTTTGTGTTGTGTAGGATGTTAGGTCATTCTGTCACCGGATCGCATCTTTTTTTAAAGTAATGAGGATTGAGATAATTAACGGTTCTTATTCCCTCACTAATTTTTGTCTTGAGGTGATTCTTCTATAGTTAGAAATCGAAGTCCAGTTCAGTGCGTTCGAAAATTTTAGTAGACCTGCATTAGGTAGTACATGTCCCTCATCGACATAGCTAAATATTTACGTGAATGGCAATCTCTAGTCGAATAGCCGTTAATCTCCACTTGTAAGCTGCTCTGGGTGCTTTTTGGATGCACTAAAAGGTAGGAATTTGGCTCATGTTCTTCACAGGGTCGGTGGTTTGTAACTGATAATTCACGTACGCTAGGTGGACTCTTCTTTCAAACCTTTTGATCGAAAACTGCAAAGGTTTTCTTGTATTACAGCGTCAAAGCGGTTTGCGAAGTTCCAGAATTACCTGGTATCTGGCTCTGGTAGCACTTGAGTTGTTTTAGGGGTCAAATTCCCTGCTGTTTCATCAATGTGACCTCAAAGCACCTCGCGCAATTTATGGTAGCATTCGGACCCAGAGGATTTGGGGGGTTTTGACATCACCGTTTAACTTTTCCGAAGAGTTGTTTTCTAGTTGACTTGCAGCGTCCCTCTGTGTACTTGAAGGTAGGAACTACGTTCATAATGATGGCTTGACAATTCGACTTACACATTTCTTGGACACTTTACATCTCTGACGTTCTTATCTTGGCATTCGGATTTCGGGTAATTTATTGTTCCCGCGGTTTATCCTCCGATTGTGAGCGTGTCACCTCCCATTTGGACACACGAATTGCTTTCTGCTTGTTTGTTTCTCTCCTAGGGCGATCTATTAATGTCGAATGATTCACATTACCGAGTTTTACTGATTCATGGATCAGTTTCGATTTGCTGTCTTTGTAATATCAACTTCTCGATTGTTTGACAGCATTCGGCCCAATCCGATCTCTCAGTTTTGATGACCCTCTAATGGAAAGAAGCTTTTTTTCATCCTGAAGTCCTAAATATCACTTGCTCGTCGCCTTGTAGTTAACTTCTCCCTTTATTGAAATTCTGCTCAGGCCGGTTAACACATTATCCTCAACACCTTTAATTAGCCCTTGGCTTATTTGCAAGTGCCAGGGTATCACTTTGTGGTATAATTAACCAAGTTTGTTATTTTTTTCTCCCACTGCTGCATTATCTGAATCCTGCCCTTTTCATGTGGAAGTTGGCTAACTCCCAGCCTTGAGCTGTTTTTGCAATGAGGCAAAATCACCGCCCATTTTGCTAACCTTTGGGTTGAAGGCTATATTGCTTCGTAATTAACCCACATTTATCGGTTTTACGGATTTTGCTTTCCCAACTCCCGCACTGCACGATAAGAAGTTAGCGTTTTGCCTGGGAAAAGTTGATTGACTATAAAGTTGACACGCTTTTAGGCAATGCCTAGCCTCGGTTTTTGAGGGTATAGTAGTTCTAGAAGACTGTCCGGGGCTTTTCGTTGTGTTAAATGAAGGTTCTTTTCTCACACGAAGCCGAGTGACCTCATGTGGCCGCAAAAATTAGCCGTAAGGCGAATTAGAGGGAGACACCGCCTCATGCTGGTCTTATGTGTTGCCTTCTTTGTGTTTCTCTAGGGCCCAAGTGATGATTATCGTCTTCCCTTGACGGACGGGGCAGTTGGCAAACGAGTGTGCGGCAGAATCGTAGAGATAGCTAGGAGGTGTTTTTTCTAGAACTGAACTTATTTGGCTGCCCTTTAAATAGCTAAGAGGAGTCAAAAGCAGGTGAGATTTCGTGAATTTCATGAATCAACTCAATATTACGGTCACTCAACCTGTCAAAGGTTATTGTCAGGTAGTTTATTCATCAAAGGTCTGCAAAACGTACTTGGAACGTACTGGCGGATGCATCTGTCCATGTATGTGCGCTCATTTTTGTGGTTTTCCCACTTCGCAGTCAAAAGCTGTCCAAAGTGCGTATTTGTTTGACTCGTTTTGATATCTCTTTTAAAGACTTCGATCCATTCCCCTTCGCATAGGTAATACTTGACTCCCAGTCTTAACAACGTTCGTTGACAATGGTTAGCAGAGGAACGAATCGAGGACCGCTTCGTGGTTTTGCTCCTCCAAAGAGAAATCACTGGGCTCTTCCCTTTTTTATAAAGGATGGGAAAAAATGAATAGTTCAAGTGTTGTCAGTTAATTCTTCTTCACAAACATCTAAATGTCAAGATGTTTCATCCATTTTTACTCCACAGGAACTGCCTTTTTGAAGAAGAGGTTTGCTAGTATCCATCGTAATGTGGACGCCTTTTCCAATCTTCGCTACGTTGGAATTCAGACCGCCTCGGGATCCACGAATTTCAGTGTGAGTTGTTAACCCAAACTATCATCTTGCTTTTGTCGCTCACATCAATGTCCGCCTAGACAACCATGTCCTCATATTCTTCACCCATCTGGAAGTCCGGATAGTAACTTAAATCCAACAAAAAACCGTTTAGTCGTCGTTGTGAGTTAGTGGCGAAGTGTTGCGTGTTTAATTCCTTCCTTAAATGAGTTTGTAATATTGAAAGAGCTCTTCTTCAAGTTCCACCGGAGGCGACCTACTGGTGCGCACTCCTACCACACTTTCAGCAGTATCTTCCTCATGACGTCCGTCGCAAAAGCAAAAGGGAAACTTTACGTACAATTGTGAGGCAAGAAGGAGGCTAGTATAATGCCTGAAGACCTTCGGATTGAACAATTGAGCCTTTTCCGGCTTTCATGACTCCTGCCGTATGGTTAAAACTGCCAGCAAGTTGGTAACCTTCTCGCCGGCGTGACGTAACCTGCGGATTTCGCACCGCGTCTGCGAACATCTCATTTCAAATCAAAACGGGTGTGACACTTTGGATGTTTTCTCGCCTCTGCTTCTCCACTGGAAACCTTAAGTAGGCCGGAAGAACAGTAGGTGAAATAGTAATGAAACGTGTCGTGTGATTAATCTCCTCTTCAACCAATTGGTCGCTCCTGCAAATTATTAATGACGCCCATCACCATGGTGTTAAGATGGACGCTAGTGGTATGCATGTTTGTATCTAATGCGGGAATAATGGGAGAAGTGGAGTGTGCTCATAATGGATGGGTAGTTAAGCTTCTGCCTTTGCTACCAAATTGTCCTTCAGGCACTTTCCATGTTGACTGGAGGCCTTAATAATTATCTATATCAGCCTCTCTTGTTAAACATCGGTCCCAACCTTTATACCCCGTGACGTGTTTCAGAGGGGTAGGTGGCTTCTTGAAAGTGGAGATCTGCGTTCTCTCATGACAGCAAGTGTCGTTGTTTATGCTATTAGAAAATGTTATTGTAATGAAGACCTTATCTGTTTCATTTTGTTTTAAAGGAAGGAAGCTTTTATTTTCGAATTAATTTGGCATCACTTTGAGGAGTTATGTTTCTAACTAGCAGTGTTTTCCCTAATCAACTGGATGTGGCTGGTGATATGAACTCTTGAATTTCTTGCTCCATTCCTTCCTCCTCCCCTACTTTCCGTTTGTCTTCATACGTATCTTGTGGCTCTGTCAATTATTCCTCTTTTATGATAGCCAAATAAATTTAGTCTATTTTTAATAGCACTTATTTTGGAGTGTGTGATTTATTAAGGAAGCTGAACCCATCGCTAAAGACGAGGTGACCTGAGTGTGGATCATTTTGTGCAAAAATCCATCCAATTTACAAAAACCTGCGTAGATCCTTCAGATTTCATGACTGAACTTTTATTGGAGCTTTAAACACACAAAGGGGTTATTGGGGCGGACGACGATGGAAGTGGGAGGGTCGGAAACAATAATCATTGCTAGGCGTGACACCTCTCCTTCCCCTTGGCCTTGTTTTCCACGTCATTCTTGTCCTTTCTAATGTCTCACAGCAGCTGCCATGTGATTCAAAATGACCTAACGATATTGGGGCAAAATCAGGGGATGATGGCCAATCCTACCACCTCTTGATTAGTCATATATAGTCTAGTGGTCACGACCATCCCATTTGGTTTTCTTGAGTCCGGACACCGCCCACGTGCGTGTTCGTATTGAAGTTGTCCCCACCACCGGTCGTTCATAATAAAGCGGTGTAAGGGATACCTACACCAGTCTTTCTCGAAATCCTCTTCCACTGTTGTATATTAAAACCACTATACAGGTGTTATGATTTACTCAATGAACGATTTTTCCATTTAAAGATGATTGCGTAAGTGATCGCTGTCTGGTGGTCATGTGAACAAAGGCTCATACGGTCTTCCGTATAATCTCGTAACCTATCAGCTTGTTTGTGGAGTCCACTGCTGAAGGCCAAATATCAATTACCACTTGCCTGCTCGATGCAGACAGCAATGGAAGGGAGGCACGTCACCTTATTTGTGTTGCAAGATACCCCAAGACCTCATACCATACTTTAGGACGAGGAGGAGGATGTTACTGCCTTGTCCCTGCAATATTCTCACCTTTTCTTGGTATCATGTGGACAATTACTTGCTAAATAACCATTTGTGAAATGGGAGTGGATTAGAACCAGAAGCAGTTGGGAAAGGACTGTTAGTGTCTAGAGAAGGGGGCTTTTTAAACACAGAGCTCGCAACTGCTGATTTTATCCTTGAGGTAGTGGTTTCAGTACCTCAAATCTCCGAGTCAAGCGCTTTTCTTTGTGTAATAGTTAACCCACTAATCTATGTGGAAATCTCTTTTTGATGCACCATGGGAAGTTTTCATATTCCTTCTGAAGGCATTACCAAGGATTGCCGTTTCTAAACGACTCTGATGGGTTTATGGAAGGTCTGGGATAATTGCTATTGACTGTCTTAGGTGTGGAGCTGCTAAACGACAATGTGAACACGGCGGTGGAGAAAACTTAAAAGCCCAAATGACCCAATAAACATGGAAAGATAAAAACCAATTTTAATTCGCTTTCTTTTCTTTTTCTACCAATCTTGGGCGGTCAAAAAGGCCACTTTGGGACCGCTTGTAGAAGCGTTACTAGCTATACTAGTTGTTTGCAAGTAGGTCTTTCATTAGCTTGCAGAAGCACTGCGAAAATGGAGGGGTCAGTGGCATGACGATGAGGTCTGAATTGAGCGACCTTTAAAACCGTTAGTGCCAGAGTCTCTGAGGCACTTCTACCAGCACATCTCATGCTCTTTATTGTTCCAATTTGACCTCTACTACTTTACCATTCCTTTTTTTTCTATAAATCTTGTTATTTTCCAAACTTGATGTGTCGCATATGTGTGACGCCTGGACTCAGATAAGAAAATTGGCGCCCTACATTTATGTGACATCTTACACATATGTGTTAAAGGACTCGTAGACGAGTGATTCTACAAACATGCAAAGGTCCAATCTGCTTTCGTTTATTAATTTCCTTGTAGCCTTTTGTGCGCGTTGCGGATGAGTTAATGTTGGAGACGTCGGTACGAGCGCCGCGTCGACTGGAGCACATCTTCCGCGCGCTTTTGGGCTTGAGTCAGCACTTTGCCAACGACCTTCCAGATGCAGCAGCTACGGCGGCGACTACGTTGACCTTTGTTCAAGAGTACTTCACCTGTCCCGCCCGCTGCACCGTGTGCCATGCGCGATGTGAATTGGGCGTGAACCACACCGGTGTGCCGCATCAGTCGCGTACTCGCGACTTAGGAGACGGATGCGAGTACTCCCCTTTACTGCAGAATAAAATCTACTACTGCAAGGTGAGTTAGTCCGTATATAACTGTTTTTGGAAGTGT
This sequence comes from Echinococcus granulosus, assembly GCF_000524195.1. Taxonomy (NCBI): domain Eukaryota; kingdom Metazoa; phylum Platyhelminthes; class Cestoda; order Cyclophyllidea; family Taeniidae; genus Echinococcus; species Echinococcus granulosus. Next base: position 355,173 of record NW_020170456.1, on the reverse strand, counting down.
ACCTCAATTAACTTGCTGCCAGGCTGGCTGTGAATTTCACCATTTCAGCGTCTTATCTCTCGAAGCGAGCGGTTTAGTCCGTGCCTCCTAGTCGTCTCCGTTTCCACCAGCATTTTATTCCGTAGCTGTCCGTCGCTCTTATGGTTGTGTCCGATCCCCTGAAAGGGTGATACTCATCACCTGCAGCTTGGGAAGGTAACGCGGAGAGAATGCTAATTATGAGGATGGGTCAGTAACTTCCTCTTTTCCATCCCAGTTGGCCAGTAGGATGCAGTAGACAAACCTTAACCGTGATTGGGATCGGACCTTCAGTTAGTGAAAATTGCGTCTTCAGTCTACTGCACACATGCACAAACTCTGTGTGTGACCAGGGTGGTCATATCGGCGGATAGTGTGGGGATAACGCCCTCAGAAGTGTGAAGTGGTGAGTGGGTGGCCTGAGCCTGATGTACACCTAAATGCAACGGCACAGGTCATTTCTCATTTCATTTCAGCCAGTCAGCAAACACTCCAAAGTGAGCGGTGCGTTTCTGTAACGGAGATAGAGAAGGAGAGAAACAAATTGATAGTTCTGTCATCCGTCAATTCATGCCATGTGGTATCCACTTACTTAGTAGACTTCACACCTTAACCCTTGCAGTACGTAGGTTTCGGGGAACTTTCTCATTATCATTACCACCAACGGCAACATCACTGCACTGCACTTTTTTCCAAATGCTACAGAACAACTTTGACGTGAGGTTCGCATGCCTTAGAAATTGAGTTGAAATTAGTGAAGCAAACAAGATGGAAACACGTCCATCAAGGTTAATCGACACTTAATGGTATGAAAGCTCAAGGTGAGAGGAAAAGAGTAGCGACTAGAAAACGGGGTACCATGTCAATGTGGTACTTTAATGTGTCCATATAAATGGTGGCGTAAATTTGACAAGTTTCTACTAGTTTCAATGCGTCATTACGTCTTCTTGAGGAACGGGCTACAGGGTGGTTAGTATATATGCAGCCACAAAATTGTTAAAATTATCCCACTTTCCAAGAGACAGACTTCATATAAAGTGGTGAATAAGCTTAAATCGTTTTAAGCGTCATCGTAGTGGCAGATTTTAAGGACAAATTGCGACCTTAACATGCCATGATCTGATTGACTAATCCACCATAGGGTATCTACGCGCTTGGCTAAGGTCACCAGGGCCCTTATTTGCACCAAATGCATTACAAGTCACCTACAAAATTGTTGATATGCCTTTTCTGGATTCCTTGGGATGCCTCGTAATTGAGCACGACTTTTTGCATGAAAAGGATATTGAAACACCTCGCAAATCGACTGTACACTTTCCGAAGTTAAGACCTCAATAAAAGAATACTTGATTGTATCCCATTGTTGCCAATAAGACTACGACTATGTTAGTCACAAATACAGAAAAGTGTTTTCACCCTTCGGTCAAATTCATAGCCCGTTTTCAGTCATGGAACAATGGGAAGTGTTCAGAAAAGTGGGCCAGCAAAGTCAGTACCAGTCCCACATTGAAATCAGCCAATGTTAAAGTCGTGTTTATGGCTCACCTAGAAACAAAATACCTCCACTTATCATCGAATGACAAGTGAAGATGATGGCATTTCAATGCTGGGGAAAAAGCATGAAAGAGGGGCGAGGCGAAAGCGAAAGAAGCAGCAGCAATGATTAGACGATAATTAAGAAATTCTTCGATTCAGCCTAGCTGATCGAATGCTTCACGTTTTTCAAGAACACGGATCTCATTGCGCTATAGCTGGTTTCCGCTAATTAGTCCGGGATCAGAAATAACCTCGTCTGTCAGAATGAATTATTGTTGTGGTGCATTTACTTGTCACTTCTCCTTGATTGTAAATGCTTTATTTGCCCCTTTTTCACCCAGTATATGCCCAGGCGAGCTAATGAAACTCACGTAGTCTTGCAACGATGTTGGGTCAAAGAGGGGGTTCGAGAAAACCCTCATTTTTAGAAAGAAGTTGGACCGGTCCTCCAGCTATTGGAAGGTAAATCCTATCCTTGGCTTTTGGGTGACGACTCAGGACCTCTTACTATCACTTGACTTACCGGTAAGGAGACCTCATACTGCCCTTTGGGATAAACGACAGGGGGATAGCACGTCATTCTCATCCTCCATGCTCTCCACCTGATATGGTTATCAACTTGACACTGGACTAACAATCTCAGGCGAAATGGACGGTTCTTTCACTGTTAGGCGGGTGAAGAAGCAGTCTTGCTGTGACACAGGGCTCCTCCTGCCTGACCCCCCACCAACCGTCTCGCCAACTATTCACTTTTTCATGTGCAAGTCATTTTTTTGCTCAGACGAGGCTGAAGCCTGGTTAAAAAACGGGAAATATCATCTTTCGCTGCTTAATGGTTGCCAGAACAAGTAATCGGACTACCTACTTTCTCAATTCCATGGACCTGGATCACATTAGTTACAACGGCAGAAATTGGAATGTTGATCAATTTCACTTCTTCCAATCTAACCAAAATCCTGATCCAACAGCTTTCTTACTTCAAAACAAATTTTCCAACCTCGTCCAAGTCTTGGTTTCGATTAGCCTATCCTTCATGAGAGCTTATTTCGCCCCTTTTGAAGTAGTTTTTCGTGCACTTGTTTGCTACATTGCTAGGCATGCATTTGTGAACTAGTAATATCTAGTAGGTTTGATGTCATGGGGAAGGGATGTTCATGGCAGCGGTATTGAAGCCAAAATTGTGCATACATTCAGTGACCTGTCATTTAGTGCTTCTGATTAAATGAACTAGCCTAGTTTGCTCCATTGGCTATGAAGTAGACAGGGCCCTTTCTTAGTCTTTTTTCAAAGAGCATTTGTGTTAGCTCTTTCTTCATCTTCCTGCAGCGCTGCTACGCGATGGGCCGTCCCATAGTCCTTGTACCCAAGGCGCTGGAGGAGAGGGAGAATGCGGTTACGGGAGTGATGAAGTACCTGTGGTGGGGCTACGTACTGAGCTGTCCACATCACGGTGTGGTGTACCGTAGTCGTGCTCATTGGTCCGGCAATCCCCCACCCGAGGACTCGCCCCAGATCCATTGGCAGGTTGTCCACCTCTGGCCAGGCGAGACCTCCCTCCTACAGGTCAATCACATGACTATTGCCCCCAACAGTCGCTCTCTCGAACCCACATTGCCAGACCTACCTGCTCTCCAATTCCTTTTTATATCTTAATCTATACCAGGCCTGTTGTTTGCTATGTTTTACAAATTATTAGTGTACCGGCTGCTTAAATTTTTAATGCCATTGTTCTTTTACAGGGCGCGCATCCATTTGGTCAACTGGTGGTGGATGGTCTTACTAGCGTGAGCGAGCAGGTTTCTCAATTGGCCGGCCCACCGACGCGTCTCTTGAGCGATTTTATTGCAGACTCTGTGGCTCCCGCCTACTGGCAGCCCAATTCGCAGATCATCAACTGTGCTTGTTGTGGTTACCTCTTCCCCACCTCCGCTAGCTCCAACGCCACTACCTTCAACACTTCCCCCTCTGCCGTATGCTCCGCAGACACTGCCGGCGCCAAAGTGTCGCCTACAGACGACGCAGAGAAGCATCACTGTAGAGCGTGTGGTCGTGGGGTATGCGACAGCTGCTCCAAACACCGTATCCCCGTTCCCGATCGCGGGTATGTGGAAGCGGCTGTGCGGGTGTGCGATCGGTGAGTGGTTAGCTGGCACTAAAGCGTTTTTTAAACAATCTCCTGTAGTCGATAGTGATCTTTATCTTTGTGACTTTTTAAGATGTCCCCCATTAATCATTTTCATATTATTTTCTAAAGTATCGACTTTGATAGTGGTCCTCGTACTTTAGAGGACTGTCATTTTGTCGTTGTGTAAAGAGTTCAATACTCCTTAGTCAGTTCAATTTGACTAATCCACTGCAAATTACAGCTGCTACGCTTCGAAGACCCATTCCAATGGTAGTTCTTCTGCCTCCACTGCCATGGCTTCACGTTATTCTGGCAGTCCTGATATCCCTAGATCTTCCGCTGGGACGTCCAGTCGGCGAGTTTTTGAACTCCTCTCCGCCACTGCAGGCTACATTGCTCCTGTCTTCAGCACTCCTAAGCGTGCGTCTCCTCTTTTTCATCACCGTTTACTTTTTGGTCAAGCCTAGTAGTAATCGTAGCTGCCATTCTAGGAGGTGAAAGCGAATGGGCATAACATTTTAACTGTATGTACATGTAGAACTGGTGAAAGCAGCGGTGAGACCAGATTACTGGCAGCCGGACGAGGAGTGTACGCAATGCGTGCTGTGCGGTGGCGCCTTTGGTGCGCGTTTATCGATCCACCACTGCCGAGCGTGCGGGCGAGGCGTCTGTGCAGGATGCTCAAGCCGCCGCCAGCCGGTGCCACAGCGGGGGCTCGACTGGCCCAATCGCGTGTGCGATGCATGCTATTGCGACCACACTCCTCTTCCCGCCACCACCGCCTCCGCTTCGACCGCCAATGGACGGTGACAAGCTGTACAGTTGCTAGTCTCCTCCACGTTCATTGCCATTTCGCTTTCAACTAACTCTCGGACATCTGTTCTCTGTCAATCTCTTGATGTGTCTGCTTGTGTGTGTCTCCATCTGTTATTAATTTATGACTGTGTATCTGCCTTTTTTCTATGCATTCTAATGTGTTCGCACTATGGTACTTTTTTTGCTTTTCTGGGGGTGTTTGTGTGTGACGGAGTGTTTGACATGCACCTGCCGATGGGGTTTTCCCACCTTGCTTAATTGGATTTTATGGCGATCAATGTCAAAGTTATTGTTCTATTATAAGCTCCTGTTTGAGTCGGTCGGGGTACCTGCTTCTAGTCGTTAAGGTTAGATTCTGACGGGTCTGACACATAGTCATCCCAAAGGGGGAAAATGTTTCAACGCAAGGGTCGTTTGGTATCACCGCGAGGTAGGCTTTCTTGCTGGGGCGTTTGATTGCACCCATTAGGAGGGGCTAACCAACCACCAACTGAAGCGATTCCAGGGCGCGCGCTTTAGGCATGGGCACAATTACCGCCTAACCATTGTCGTGCGATAACTACTTTCGCATTGTTCATACTTGTTCCATTATGAGTGCTCAAATTCACAAACTTTCTTTATCAAAAGTTCCAAGTGGGGGAGATAATGGTGGTTAACTTCGGCCTCAGGCACTATCAAAGTTAAATATTGCGTTTTCCTATATTTAAAACTTTACCGAAATTTATTAAAAAGATATTTAAAAATATTAAAGGTTAAAACAATTTTATGGACTTCAAAATGTAGGGTTCCAGACGTGTTCTCCATGCACGCTGACAATATGGTGATAAAATAAAACAAGCCATAAAAAATTATTGGAGAATTTAAAGTATGGAAGAAACCCATTTGGCTATTTTTCTCTGCTGATTTTGTTTGCTACCGGGAATACAAACGCAGCCCATGACCTTGAAGTTAGCTTAGACCTTAGGCTCCTTGTAAATTGCCTCTGCGGTGGGGCGGTAGTGATTATTTCTGTTGTATTAACGTTGAAGTCATTTCACTACTTTCGGGTATTGATATTCTACTGCAATATTGTCTTAGATGCTCTGTGATGTATTGTGCGACTCTACTCACGTTTGCCTAACTGAAGCCAAGATGGGCATTGTTTTGTCCCAAATACAGTAGTTTATTATTTAGAACGTAAACTTTGCTGTGGCAATTGATGTTTTATCTGCCCTTATGAATTTGCACCATACCCTGAACCACGGACTGGATGGATGTATCTATTCTTAATTTCAAATTGAATTCGTATGAACTAGTGAGATCTATTATTTGCAATCTTAACACTACTTTATCATCTTTGATCAGGGTCTAGACAACACATTTCGCATCCTATTGACCTCCGACAATCATGTGGGCTATATGGAAAAAGATGGAATACGTGGCAGCGACACTTTTAAGACTCTAGAAGAAATTCTCTGTTTGGGACAAGAACATAAGGTTGATTTTATCCTGCAAGGTGGCGATCTCTTCCACGAGGTTCGTCCCTCCATTCGATGTCTGAATGAAGTCCTCCGACTTTTTCGCACCCACTGCCTCGACGAAAGCCCAGTTCAATTCGAACTGCTCAGCAATCCTGCGCTCATCTTCGCCAACACTTCCTATCCTGGTGTCAACTACCTCGATTTAAATCTCAACATTGGCCTCCCCATCTTCGCCATCCACGGCAACCACGACGACCCGAGCGGATTTGGCAGCGTCTGTCCTCCAGACCTCCTCCACACCTGTGGTTTCATCAACCTCTTCGGCAAATTCGATAGTGTGGAGGAACTGGAAGTTAGCCCTCTCTTGTTTCGCAAGGGTTCTACCAATTTGGCAATCTATGGAATTGGCGCGATTCGAGAAGAGCGCTTGCATCGTCTCTTTCGTGACAACAAGATCACCTTTCTTCGACCGGACCAGGGCGAGTGGTTTTCGATCGCGGTAATTCATCAGAACCGAGTTCGTCATGGACCCACTGGATATCTTCCAGAGAACTTTTTGCCCTCATTTCTCGATCTAGTGGTTTGGGGACATGAGCACAGCTGTCGAATTGAGCCAGAGTGGAATGGTACGGGCAATTTCTACGTAATCCAACCGGGAAGTTCGGTGGCCACCTCGTTGAGTGAAGGCGAAGCAGTTGAAAAGTGTGCCGGTCTCTTGGAGATTCGAGACATGGAATTCAAGGTGCGTCCTTCGTTGTTTCGCCTCTTATTCCGCCATCTTTCTCGAGTGTGTTGTCTTTTCATTTCCAGTTGACTAAACTGCCATTGCGCTCGGTACGCAGGTTCGTGTTCGAGGAGGTGGTATTGAAAGATGAGTTATCAGAGGTAGACGTCAATTCACCCGATGTGGGCTTGCGCGTGGAGCAGTTGTGTACTGCGCGCATCCAGGCAGCTATCGATCAAGCTGTCGTGGTGACCGCAGAATCACGTCAGCAGGAACGCGTGGTGAAGGCAGAGGAGGGTGCGTCAGAAGCGATGATATTCAAACAGCCGTCAGAACCGCTGGTCAGACTGCGCGTTGACACAAGCGGTGGTTTTGAGAGATTCAGCGCACTTCGATTTGGTCAGAAGTTTGTTGGACGCGTGGCCAATCCCAAGGTCAGTACCACTTCTCCTTCACTTTCATCTCAAATTATTGACGATCTGCTATGTGTGATTCGTGTTTTTTCGTGGATGATTGTGTAAAGGGAAATCGTCCATTTTTGGTTAATTTAAGGCTACTTTTGCTTCAACATTTCTCAGGACCTGATCACCTTCACTACCAAGCGCGATGACGCTACGTGTCGTGGAACCGCCATTAACACCACTGCCTTCTCTCAGCCCGGGACAGGTTTGAATTCCGCAACGGAGCGAGGCGGCTTTTCAGTAAACGATGTGGAATTTTTCATCAGCCGTTACTTTGCCTCAAACTCTAAGCTCCAGTTAGAGCTCCTCACCGAGGTGGAGATGGCCACGGCGCTGCGCCACTTCGTCATTGGTGCTGACAACGAGGCCATCCACACTACTGTGGCAAAGATGATGGCTCAGACTCGGGGTCATCTGGCTGAAGTCCGATGTGGTGAAGAGGAAATCATCCCAGAGGTCATGCGATTCGCAAACATTCGTAGGAAAGCTGAGGTTGATGATAAAGCTGCAAGTGGTGGTAAGGTCGAGTCACCATATGCCTAAATCGTTCCCTAAGATAGTTTTATGTGGGAAATTGGGTAGTTCTACTGGCGTTTCAACACCACTTTCCCTTGTTCTTTGGTACTCTCATGAAACGTCCGTTTTAAGTGATGCCTTCTTCTCCAGCTCCTCTGGTTGTCTCGGTCTTTATGCCTGGCGCTAGTAATGTGACGCAACCTAAGTTGGTTTGTGTAGAGATCGTTTACTTAGCTGGAATAGTGAAGAAAATGGCACAGATGTTTGGTGCAAAACTCACATTGTTGGATCTAATTCGTGAGTTATTAGTATTAAGGCTGCCTGACAGGGCAAGAAGTGCTCATATTCGGTCGTGTTTGAGCGCGTCGTACAACTGCCTTTGTATGGCAGCCTTTTTTTGAATTTACTGTAAGAATTGTCACATTTGAATGGAGGTAGTTGGTTGGGAAGCTGCTTTTTTCTTACTAGCTCAGTGTCGAACGTCTGTAGCTACGTTTAAGACGATCAAATTATCCTCTCGTTCCAGGAAAGAACCGCTCTGTTCTTTAATCTGCAGGAGTTGACTTCGGGAATAACATCTTGGTTAATTGTTTTCTAATTTTCAGGACCTCCAATGCACGAATCTACTCCTTCCGCTTCAGTCATTGATGCCGGTTCTGTCAAAACAGAGGTATGTTACCATCACTTGATTTGAAATGTGCATTCTTCCTTAAATGCCCAGGTAAAATATGCGTCAATGCTACGGGGTATAAACCATGTCCCATTTCTCATGCCTGTCTAAAGCAACACTTTCAAAGCACCTGTGATTAAGCACAATGTTCATTTGTATGCCTTGAACGCATGGTCAAAGTCAATGAGAAAATTCACCTGAAGTGTTCGTATTGCACGAGGCTTCGTCACCGTTTTTCAGGGTAGCTTTCTTGAACCAATTTTGGTGAAATCACGGGGAGGGCAATTGTTCCTCCCATAGTCGACCCGTTACAAGTGGACCAAAGGTCTGAATTACAAAAAATTAAATAATGATGCTGGGTAAGGCACAGCTTCAACTCTAGGCAGACAGATTTTGTCCACACAAGCAATGTATCTCCCAATTTCACTGCCCGACTATTTACAGTTTTCCTTTTAGTCCATAGAGGAAGCTATATCGGACACATCTGTATCTACCCGCAGACGATTGAAACGGATAACCAGCCCCTTCGTTGCCACCTCTTCAGATGAGTCGCGGGGTGAAACAGAAGATCAAATGCTTCTGAATATCATTGAGGAGGTGTCAGAGGACGGTGAAAATGTTTTTCGTACCGGCTGCGATCGACCAAGTTCGAGTGCCCATTCGATTTCTGAAAAACAAAATTCCACCGGCCGCAGACGAGGAGGTGGGAGACGTGGATTTGGCGGTAAGGCCCCTCGGAGAGGCTTTGGCCTCACAAGGCGTGCGGCTGCAGCTATCCCCGAAATTTCAGACACTGAGGCGATCTGCATCGATTCGGGAGAATCCAATGACTTCGGCGAGATATCATTCGACCTTAGGCGGAAAAGAGGTCGACGTGGATGAGATTTCGGGTTGAAGTTTCATATTCCTCTTAAAATGAGACGCTTGTTGGACCCAAGAATCTCCTTCGGCGGGGGGTTGGTGTGTGCACTTCCGCGGGTGTGAGGTCGATGCGCGTTGGTTGTTTTGTGGGATTGGTGGTGGTGGGAGGTGGTAGGAGGGTGTTGTTTCGATGGCCTTTTCTGGTACCGGCTATTGTGGGCGGAAGCATCCTGTATTAATTAACCCAAGGTTGATTCTAGATTTTATTTGAACGAACTAATATTGTTGCATAATTAGCAAAACCTATTCATAATATTTTGTTTATATGGGCCAAAGGATAGCGCAGTTTTAAGTGGCAGCCTCATTGGGTAGGTAAAGGTTTACGGTGATTTCGTCATTTCACATTCCTGAGCTCTCTGCCTTTGAGTGTTTTTGTTCTATTGACTTTTAGATGAGTAAATTTTCTTCATACTCTTGCACTGTATGCAACAAGAATTGCAATTCACCTGAGCAATTGCGAATTCACCAAAGCAGCAAAACGCATTTAAGGAGATGCGAGCATGCATTAACGCTTTCGGATCGTGTTAGCTTTGATTGTTATCAACCTTGGCAGATTTCACCAAGGTCAGATTCATCTGACCTGACATGTCCTACTTGCTCCGAACATTATTCGGCACCTGAAATGCTAACTCACTGCTGTAAAAGTCCCCCACCAATCGACACCTCTTCTGCCTCACCTTTTGTAGTCGTTGATTTCACAGATCGCCTTAATCCAAGATCGAGAGTGCCTCATTCTTCCGGGAAGTCGGAATTCTACTGCTCAACTTGCGATGTCCCTTTGTATTCCCAAGTTAATTTTGATATTCACGTGAAAGGAAAAAAGCACATTGACAGGCAAAAGCAAGTATTGGGCTCTCGAGGACAGGTAGTGCCTTTTTTGTAAGGCTAATTTGTAGTTGTAGGAACCCAACATGGATTGTTCTGGTTTGGAAATGCTTTCCTGCTCATTGCAGGGTATTTACGTTGTTGAGGGTGGTGACGATCCCTATAAAGGCGCTACATTTACTAAACCTTCAATAAATGCCTTGAACCGTGTCCCTTCTAACTCTTCCAATATCAACCTTAATGACTCTACATCTGCGTTATTTTGCAGTGTTTGCAATCTTCAGTTAAATTCTAAAAGCCAACTAGAGGCGCACATGGATGGCAAAAAGCATCGAAACAAAGCCAGCTATTGCATTGAAAAGGTAGTCGACGGTGAATTCTTGTTTATATACTTCTTACAGGTCAACAATTCTTCACCCTCCAACTTACACTACCTGAATACAGTTCCGTCCGATGCTGTGACCAACATTCCTTCAGTTAAAGACTTCGTAACTCGAAAATTCTTTGCATTTACTTGCTTCTCCTACTTTTGTGCCTAAATTTTCATTATCCGTCCCCAAATACGTTTAATTTTGCGTTGAAATTTGGTATCTGGTGTTACTTGCACTGGCATGGTTCCTACTGAACTTCGCAGGTACCGTCAAATTCGACCCTGTGTTCTGTCTGTGACGTGCCGGTGGGAATCGCATCCATGGGCCTCCACGAAATGGGTCGTACCCACATATTCAAGTCTGCTATGGCAAACTGCTCCAGAGTATGCAAAAATTGTCTCATCGAAGATCGCGTCTTTCAGTGTCGTTTCAGTAGTCGCCTACCTCTACTTTTAGACTGCTTTCCCTCCTTTTCTTCATCATTGGTGGGTACGTGGATTCATTGGACACGCAATTTTATAACTCATACTAACCTCCTTATCATTGCCTTTTTGCAGCTTAGATTCTTGACAGAGATATCTCAATCCGACACGGATATTGTGTTACAAATGCCATTCGAGGACAGTGCATCGATCACGTCCATATCCCTGGCAATAGCGTTGGGTTTGGTGCAGGAGAACCGCGCCACTATTGATCAGCCCTCCGACCACTGCTTTGCCGTCTGGATTTGCTCTCAAAAATTGGCCGTTTCACGACGGATGGGAGATGTACGTCTACTCCTCAAAAATTTGTAGGTTTAAATGCCACGTCTTTTACCATTGCACTCAGAACCAATAACCGACCGCGTCTGGTAAACATCGTGAAGGACACCTTCAGCATGGACGATAGGAGCTGTGGGATTACTCAGCATGAAATTGCCTTTTCAACGCCTGGTAAGCCGCTATAGTGGGTTTTCTCAAATGATAACCTGCGACTCGTCTTAAGGTGGATTTCAGAATCTGTTAGAAAGTGTGCCCAATGTACAAAGGGCTATATGTGCCCTGATCTTCACAGACGTCGAGTTGAGTGTGGATAATGATCCAACGGAACGTCTTCTAAACCATTTCGTTTGTTTAAGCCGCACACATCCAACTACACGACCGCGGGTAGGCGAGTGAGAGGGAGAGGCTTTTGCATCTGTACACTCGTGTTTTAATTCTCTTTCTGTCTTAAATGCTTTTAGATTATCTTCATCACATCTGGGAGGATTCCTTGTTGGCCATCGCTTAGGTCTTTTTCCACGATCCGTTAATTCGGTCCCCTTCCTTGGTCTACAAACTGCTTGGATTACTTCCGATCTATGATTGACTGTCCAAAGGAAGTTTTTTGTTATCATTGAGTTCTCAATAATCAATGTTTCTACACTCATGTGCACACATGTTTAACATCCACATTTTAATTTTTGTACTTTTTGTTTGACTGGAGCGACTTATGTTTGGTCTACTTTTCACACAGTCATGTCTCTGCTGGACCCTAGGTTAACTTTTTCTGCAGCAGACGTGGGTACTCTCCACCCCACTGGGCATCCATAGTGCGCCCTAGGGTACTCACAGAGTTCCGTTGGGATCGAGAATGGTCCCCGATTATTCATGCGAGTAGGTGCACCCCCCAGTGAGGAAAAGTTCGTGCGACCCCCTCCCCCTTCGTGAAGCCTATCAACCGAAAGCTGTTCACTTAGTAACTGTTTCCCCCTACTTTCCTCAGAACAGGTAATGGAAAGACTGCATCAGAGGAAAATCAGAGTAACTCGCGTTCATCTAGATACACGACTCATATATAGTAACACTGTTTCATTTGTTTCGTTTTTTTGTGGTATTTATGCGTGTTTATGGACAAGTGTGTACGTCTACGTGGATATGGGCGTGTTTATGTATATGTTATGGATAAAGGGATCGTCCATTGTGCAACAGTGGTAGTGTTGGCGTCTGGGACAATCAAAATTGGTAGCTGTGGTAACAACGGCTACTCCATCAGCGGCGACAGCATAAGAGGACAAAGACAAAGGAGAAGGGGAGGCGTTTAAATGCGATTGTGTCTGTGAGCGAGTGAGTTGGCGTAAGACAGCGAAGGAGGTGAAATGCACGAGTGAAAGACGAGGGAGAACGGGCTGAGGGGAAGGGAAAAAGGTAGGCGAGAGAGGAGAGGGTGGGATACACAGACAGAAAATTGCGCAGGCTGACGAAGTCACGATACAGTCGCGGGGGAGGCGTGTGGAGGGTCCTCGTCACACCCCTCTACCGGCAGAAGGTGGCTGCTGGGTTGCGACTCAAGGGTTTCCACCTCCGCCGTCGTTATCTCTACATTCCTCAAGCAGAGCCGTCTGATTCTGCGCTGATAATATGGGGTACTTGTAGGAGGCCGAAAGAGTCCTCTGAACCAGTCGACACGGCTGGGCGCAGTTGACTCCCCCGACTGTTGCTCCAAGTCATGGTACTAAAAAAAAGGTATGGCTGCAGCGTGTGCCTACTGACCGGTAGTAAGTAGCAGTGACCGAGTCCTGACATTTCACTGGTAGGGGCGGTGCGTTAGGGATGACTCAACGGAGGAGACACGGCAATAAAAAGACAACAAAGCCGGTGCACACCCCCGCCTTGCTAATCGCTGATGAAAAAAGTAGCACATCGGCACGCCTTGCAAATGAGTTGTAGGTGGATGCAAAGCGTGTAATATTTCTTCGCGCGGGGTACCGCCACCTGCTTCGTTCGCATGCTTCTGTCATATGAGAAAGTGTGTCAAGAAGGCCATCATTTCAGAGCTAGCTGCCTTTCATTAGACAACGGGATCGACATGTCAGGCTCGCTTTTGATGTAGAAGTAATCTGCTAAGCCAATCAATCAAACTACACTGTACAACAAATCCCCAAATCGCATAGATGCACCACAACGTACCGAATTGGAGATTGAAGCGGTAATCACGGTTTCCGGAGTCACTTCCTCACCAGCAGTGTTTACCGCGGTGACCACCCCTCCTTCCTCCCTCTCTGTCCCCACACCCCCTCTCACCAACACCGGACTTGAAGTCTGACCCGCAGAAGCGACAGCAGGAGAGGTACTAGAATCACTACCGGTTGAGGCAGGGCAGGAGCGGTCCATCTCTGGGCGGAAGTCGTAAGCCTGTAGGATGTCCAACTTGCACATCGGACAGCTGCGTTGCTCCAACAGCCAAGGGTCAATACAAAGCTTGTGAAAGTAGTGTCTGCAGAACAGAAATACACCCACAGATCAACAAGGTGCCTTCGCAATTTATTTAAGGTAGTTTCGAACAATTCGCGGTCACCGGTGGGATAGCAGATGTTCCAATGTTTCAAAAATGATCAAAAACGTCGAAAAGAGGAACAAACAGCCAATCTTGGAGCTATTGAGGCTTAATTGATTAACTCCGACAACTTTGGGCATTTGGGAGGAGGGAGGCGAGTTTTGAAGGTGCCAGCTTATGTGAAATCGTAGCACCTGGAGACAACACGCACTAACTAATCCAAAAGCCCTTACCAGCGGCTCAGAAACACAGGAACAAGTTTAGGGGGTTTTAGGAGGGCGTGCGCGGTGTCGCGTTCTCTCACCCGGTCACTTTCAAAAAATTCGCGCGCATGCAATGTGCGCACCACCCACCACCTAAGCGAGGGAACCAATCAGAAAGGTGGGCAGTTGATTACCTCCTATTTACAGCAGCGAAGCTGTTTTGTACCGTGTTTTCGCCTTTCAGTTTTTTTTTCTCCTTCTCCGTCTCCTCATTCTACTGTCGACTGCTCAAAAAGAGACGGAGCCTTTGCAGATAAAAAAAAACGGGAGTATGGAAAATCTACCAGCGCAGACTGTAGTGAAGTTAAATTTGTGTCCCGTTGTGTGCATCACCTCTTTACATTTTATGGCATTTGGAAGAGTTTTGAATGCCGTCTTGTGAAGTACATTTAAATGAACTAACAACAACCATTTGACTCAGCTTTTTGGTGACTAAAAATTTCAAAGTCTAAAAGCAGGAAAAGTAGCTAAAGAGCGATTCACTTGAAACATTTCCTACTCAGAGAAAAATAAGAAGCACTACTTGAAAGCAACTTCCAGTTCCTACTGAGAATGATATCCACCTTGTCTACTGTGGGTGATCAGAAACGCTGAAGTTATTCGGCCAGTTCATGTGGTCGTCAACCAAAATGGTGGGATCCACTGTTCTCGTGCCTACAAGAACGCCAGGGTCGGTGCAACAGTCCGCAACCGGATGTTGTAGACAGTTTTCCAAACCCATTCCCACACATGATCAGTCTGTATTCGTGTGATCCAACAGACTAAACAACTCAGGAGTCTCTGGCTGAATAGTCTACCCCAGTGACTGGATTAACTTGAGCCTCGTACTTCTTGCTTTGGGAAGGGGCTGTCGGATTATTATGAAGCGTAGATTTCTGATAAGGATAGAGAATGGTACGGTGGATGAAAAAGCAGGAACAGGTGCAGGTGAGTCATTTAAGGGGTAATTGAGTGGTGTCGGCTTTCTCCCACGCCTACAGACACATACAGAGAGCTGGCAGACGCGTTATCCATCAGCATTGTCATCGGACTGCAGTGTGTGCCATCGCCATGCTATGGTGTAGCGTGAGAAAATGTGCTACTAACCGACTGCCAGACAAGAAAGACTGCACAGCGTTCACACGTACACACTCTCACTCTCCTCTTCCGCCTCTACCACGCGAACTTTCCGCAATTTTCTCGGACCACTCAAAGTAACAAACTAACAAAGCCGACGTTGATTTCTGTCGCCATGTTTAAGAAAGCAGTCTGAGTCTGGGTGTGTGTGAATGCGTGTGCATGAGTGTACTTTAGTCTTCGTCATGGGGGAGGCTTTTTTCGTTTTATTTTATGAGCGTCACCGCCATTGATGTCAAGTGTCGGAGTTATTCAGGCAGGTAGACAATAGCCCTACACAAAAGCGCAGACTGCTTTTTTCTCACTAAAATGGGCGTTTTTTTACCCCTTACAACAACAAAAAAACTAGAACCAACGTAGGAGAAGGTTTTTATGTGGGATTGAAAAGCCTTACGTTCCATACGTGTGTCAAGCGTTTGTGGCATTGCAATTCTTTTTTAGCACCAACTCGGGGTCACAAATGCAGGATAGGGAGGCCTCAAGTTGCACCAAATTGAGCCAAAAGCTGATTAGTTGGCTCCAAACTACTAAAATCCCTCTAATAACGAAAACAGTATTCGTAAAGGCTCGGCAAAACAGGCACGCATTATCGACTTCTAAAGAGACTGAGGATTTAACACTTCATGGTGTGAGAGAAAAGTGTTTGGGTAATCTGTAAACGAAGCTGCATTGGTAAAAAAGAAAAACAATTTTTTCTCGTTGGCGAAGAGAACGTGGAAGCATCTCTGGCGTGACGGTTCACTGTAAAAGATTTCAAGACATAGAAGACAGATTGGACAGAAGTTATCGAGCTTCAAAAGAGAACGATCCCAGTAACTGACTGAGATTTCACTTGATTACTCAGAAATTCCAACTGACTAACTACCTTGTACAACTTATTTGCCCCATGTTATTTGTGATTTTAACAAAAACTAAAACTGACATTTATAACAATATTACCACGTACTTCCTGAAATTTATAGTATTCACAATAGTACAATTTGTGCTAGCACATTGCAACATTTATGACAACTGTTTCGTGATTTATTAGTTAATTATCCACAAAATTAAAAGACCGCCTTCAGCGCGATTTGAAGGCCACCCACGGAAAACCCAGACACCCAACACGCGCCAGACACGAGTTATCGAGCTCTCTGATGACTTCAAAACGTATGATAAAGACTCCAGAAGAGATTACGTGCAAATAGAATTGTTTTGTACGAGTAAAGCGACTTTTATAGAATAGATACGATATATCGGTATTATTCTTCAGCGTATGTTCCAAGATTACGTGTGAAAATAGAAGATATCCAAGAGAGATTGGGATTGAGTTGATGGGGTTTTTTAAGGGGGAATGTACCCCAAGATAATACTTTTTTAGGTAGTCAGCAATCGCAACCATAGTGGTAGAGATAAGTGTCTTTACAGAATTAGCCGATGGCGCGAGAAAACATGCAAAAAAGAAAGACAAAGCACACCGGACTGTGCACTAGCAGGATTTTTAGGAAAGAAGGAATACTCCCGGACTGTGACATTCACGCGAACACGGAGATAACATAGTGGGCACGTAATTCCTCCCCAAAATGTCGCTAGTTCTTAGAGGACTTAAGCTGGCAATCTTTAAACCACCCGGGAATCACTTCATTCAGAATACACGAATCAAGAAAAGGCCAAAAAACTTATTTTACTTAAAGGAAATATTCCGCGAGCCGATTCAATGTTCTAGCCCTCGTGCCATCTATGCCACTAGGCTGATAGACCTTCCACCAGTTCTTAGTAAAGCCAACTTCAGAGTGGCTCGCCTCATTGGCATTTTGGAGGGTGGACTTTCTCTCGTCTTCACAGCTTTTTTTCTTTCAAACAAATAAGTTGGGTGGAGATGGACGAAAGACCACCGACCGATCGCTACGCGGATGGGGAGAATGGTTTGATTGGTAACTTGTAATTCTATCATCATTAGCAACGACAAAACGACCGAGTCAGGTAAGCATAGTTTGCTTTTCAGAGGGGGGGGAGGGGAGAGGCTCTTACAAACATTCGCAATCCAAGACATGCGAGCATGCACACGCACACACAGCCATTTGGAGCCTGGGGGAACCAATAAAATGTCTAGCATTTGCCAGCCTGAAGGATGCAAAATTTCGCGTTGTATCGAGGTCCACGTTCAGTTGCTTTGGACGGGGGGAAGAAAAACAATCCCAAATATCCTGGTTGGGATCCGGGTCACACGGATGACATTCGTTTAGCCCTCATGCGCAAGGAAGGATTTTCAAAACATGCAGATTGGAATGCACGCAGACATGCAATTGAATTCGGAGAAGTGAGGAATGCAGCAAACGGACAAATGACCTCATGAGGTGAAGGGAGGTCAAGATAAAGCATACACCCAGTCTGAAGCTAAACGTCCTCGACCCTGAGGTGATTGCTGTGGCCGGTTTATGGGTTGAAACTGGTCTGCCCGGCAGTGATGTGGTGACGAAAAGAAAGTGGAGAATCTGCATAATCCTGGGATCTCGAGAATTGCTGTGTGGAATTTTCTCCACTGAAAAAAGGGGAGTAATCAGCAAGGATTTGACTTGCCAGGGGGTGGGGGAAGGGAAGACAGGGCTGAAGAACCTCGACCTCGCATTATGACGCAGAAGAAGGGCAGATAGGGGAAAGTGGTACAACCAATCAGACACAGACATGAACACACACACATACAAGCCTGCACAGACATGCAAGCAAGGAGGCAGGCAAGCAAGCAAGCAAAACGATAGAAACAAAACCAAAAGGGCAAATTTTGTACTTCCGGCCTCCCGCAATAGGATGGACGGAATGGCACCTTTTTTTCTCATTCCCTCATGCATTCTCTTTTCCCACTCTCTCTTTCACTCTCGCCTTTCCGACGACTTTTTGCACGCCCTAACGCCACATTTGGGTCACATAAGCAGGGATGGTGGAGTGTCCATTAATATGCTATTTCAGAGGGCTTTCAGGGGTTCCTGAAACCGCACAGATTAGTCCAAACCGACTCGTCGAACAGTGGATGGTATAAATTTGCTACACACCTCTAGGCATGACTTGATGGAAAAAAAATTTACTTGATTGCTTAAAAATGCCCTTCGAACCCAATAGCCCCATCCCTGATGGATTCACTCACTTCAGAATCTTCGAGGATTCGGTGAAAGTGATTTTCTCTCCGAAACAGACTACTGCCAACGATGTAAGTTAACTAACTAAATATCTGGCTCTCAGACCAATGACAGCCGGTGGGATAGGCTGAAAACGACCTACATATCTTAGAGAGAACAGATTTGTCCTAAAGAAAGGATCAAAGAGGTGAATAAAAAAGTTCGAGAAGTAGGAGGAACGTATAAAAGCAGAGGTGTGCGCAGTTAGGTGTGAATTGAGGCCTTGGTAGATGGATGAAGGGATCACATGACAAGAAATTTACCCTGGAAAAGAAAGAGTCCTTTTGTTTGCAGAAAAGAGAGATAAACTAAATGAGATGAATGTAAGCTGCTTAAATATGTGTTTGTATGGAAAACCATCGTCCATTTCAATGGACCTGTTGGAAATGAGCTTTCCTTAGTGGAGCTTTGGAGTGCCACTTTGAAAAGGCTAACATCAAGTAGACAAATGAAAGCGCAACCAAATGACAAAATTGAGGTCTTTGGAAGCCCTTTTAAGGCTTTAAACTGGTGCCTTGGTGAGGGAATATCGCAGGCGACGGACGTGGGAGCTATTGAAACACAATAAAATAACGAGAAAAACCACCCATCACTAAATCTCCCCTTTCTTAAGGGAAGAAATTTCAGACTACAGGTTGACCTATAACAAGGAGCGCCAAGCCATCGAAGGCGGGACAACCTGGACGAGTTGGAGGATAAAAAGTAGGGGATATAGAATGAACCATATTACTTGCCTGCAAGGAAGAATTCGGATGTTATCGAAGGGTCGATAGGGCTCAATGCAAATAGCGCAGTGTTCTCCGTTAGCACCGATCTCCTACACATACAGACAGAACGAGAAAGAAAAAGTGTCGTGACCTTAAGGTCAATCAATCAACTCCATGGGCTGCCTTTTCAAACTCCGAGGCTATAAAGAGAGGCTCGCTTTTACGTAGGCAACAAAACTACTCCCGTTCGCCCTTCGCCTGTCTTCTCACGACACGTGATTGGCCAAGTGGATTGAGGCGTGGACGCTGCCTCTCTAGCTGCTCTTGTACTTGTCACCAGGACTTCAGTACATAGTGCTGCTACGTATTGTATCAATGCGAAAAGAGGCACTCACCAACGCTAGCTTGGATACTTTGAAGCCTTCCAACCAACTGATTGGGTTGGAATTGATCAACACCACCAGTCCACGAAAGTGAATCACACACACACTTCACCAATGAATGAATAAATGACGAATGTATGACTCATTATCTGCTACACAAAGACCCCTTCCTGTGTTCATAAATCCTTGATACAACCGACGCCTCCAGGTTTGCTGACCCTTCTAATCTCTCACACAACCACCTTCAAGGGGTGACAAATAGTGGCAATCTTAGTCCGCAATGACGCAGGCATGTGTGACAACTCACCTTATCACCAGCCTGTAGCAACTTTAACGGGATCCGCGCCACGGCCTTGCGAGCCAATTCGGCCAGGCGACGCTGAAGGATTAAGAAAGGAATGATAGGTGATGAATTCACAGATGCACTCCAAACAACAGGTAGGATGGATAGTCTAGCCTAAAAGCAGGTAATGCGTTATTTCCGGCCCTCAGTAGGTGCTCTAGTGGGGAGCTGCAACCGCATCGCAGGTTCTAAGCTTCGATGCACCGCCTACACCAAGTGACATATATCATTTATCCTCTAGACGAAGTGAAAGATCTTGATCTGGGGGGAGAAATTACACCCTTCGCTTTTGAGAAGGAAATGGCATTTGACAGAAGATCTAAACCAAATAACAAAACACTGATCGTGGCGACCGTTGTCCCCCTAAGAACGTGGCGGCTACGGTGTTAATTCACTTTCTTTGCGCCTGGTGATTTAAAAATCCACCGTTAAACCACCAAATCTAAAGATAGGCCAGCATAATAACAGTGCAATGGCTAACAATGCTCCCATAGGAGGAGCATGTCCGTGGCGGATAAAGGAGATGAGTAAAACACAGCGCACCGCCCCTTCTACTTCCTTTTCCTCCCTTCCTCATCGCGGGGTGAGTAATCCCCACTTTTTATTTCTTCTGCTGAGACAATGCCCTCGAAATAAAGCAGGAAAATGAGAGAGCTAGGGAATCACCGAGGCGCGCTCCTTGCTGTGGAGGTAGCGGAACCGCTGAACGTAGTAGAAGACAAGCCAAGCGAGGGAGATGAACATGAGGAGGATGAAGGAGACGGCAACAAAGAGGACAGAGGAGCGATTAAGGAAGGCGTCCTCCATATTTACCACTCCTCCGCTCCCACTGCTAACCCCATTTCCACTGGTACTACCGACAGTTCCATCAGAGGATGACTGGTTACTATAATGATCTGGTGGAGAGGCGTTGACGCGGTGGCGTGGAAAAGATGGGGTTGAAGAAGGAGAGGGTGGGGGAGATGATGGTGATCGGTGGATCCAGAAGCGCGATCGTGGTGATGTGCCCTCGGGGGAGGTGGAGATTGCAACTGTACATGCGGTGGTTGTGTTGGGTGTATCGGAGCATCGTCGTACCGATAGAGGCACGGCCTCCCGAGGCAACAGGAGTGCATATAGAGGAGCCGAGTGCAGCTCTGCAGGACAGAAAAAGTGAAACTAGGCTGCTTATTAGGCAACTCAGTACACCACGACGACTAGCATACTATCCCAGTTCGTTTGCAGATGTCTATGGATGGCTACGATGTTTGGTTTCAGATGGGAGCGTTGTGGCTCACACAACGCCAAGGACCTGAGTTAATATCAACTACTTAAATGTTCAGGTTATGCTAACTTGATCCACTGGGCCATTACAAGTCAAACGGCTGACGTACTAGAAATAAAGGATATTTGGGAAAAAACGTGACACCCGGAAGCATGGTAAAAAGACAAATCAAGAAAACAATAAGAAATAGTTGGGTAAGCGAACCCAGCAACCTTGGGCATAAAGACCAGTTGTCAGAAAATGTTTTTTTGGAAACCCACCAGATCTGTTGCCAAGGTTATTGAGGCTCGGAGCACTAGGAATCTCATCAACATAAAACAGAATCCCTCTCAATAGAGTCCCATTGATCAATCGCGCCGACTTAAGGACACCCAAGATGGCATCGAGAGAAGAGCAATCGTTCCTTAAATCGATCAGCGCAAACCAAGAGTTTTCTCGAGCAGGTAAGCCTTTCAAAGAACATTGATGATCATCGAAGAAATCAGAACCAATGAAGATTAAGTCACTGGGCTGCTGTTTTGTCGGAGATTTGATTTGTGATAGGTCCACATTAAAGTCTTTTACCCGGGGGTAAGATCTAAACAGTAGATGAGTTCGGTTATTCAACAAAAGTTGCAGGGAGTGTATCACAGGGTTCAAAGTATTCGTGGGATTATAGGACTGGCTGAAACTATTGGGAATTTGTGGCCTGCACAGAGGGACTAGGCTTAGGAGAGCAATAACGTATGCGACGAATTGGATGTCGCTATGTGTTTGCTTTGACACATAAAATATTTCCATGATTATTTTGAGCAGACAAACATCCGAAACCTGTTAGATTCTGGAATGCAGTGCTCATGCGGGTGCATGAAGGTTCGTCTATTACGACTTGAACCTATAAGAATGCAGACTTCTGCAAAAAGAAATTGTCAGCCATCAGGCGGTCATTCCCAGCGGTTGACTTTTGAAACGATCGAACAAACACTGGTCCGTCGAGATGCTAAGGGATGTACGGATTTGTGTGTGCTTTAATACAAAATGATCCTAAAAAAATGACCTATTTTGTCTGTTTTATGGCCAAGAATTCACTCAAATTGTTAATAGTAGTCAGTTGACCGGGCCTCGAGCTGCTAATGCCAATAACTTTAAAATTCATCGCTTTTTAAGTACTTTTGTATTTTACTAACTGCACTGCATCAACTTTTAAGCCTTTAAATAGCTGGTTTAATAGGTCTGCATGGCTTAAAATTAAAAGCAATTTTACAAAATTTGAAACATATTGAAACATTTGAAACGTATTCGTTCTCTAAGTCCTTTTGTACGTTTAAAAGGTGCTAGGGTTTAGCAATGCCACAGTTGAAAAATTGCATACGATTTACTATTTAACTAGCTATTGCTAATGGCTGCGTCTCAAGATGCTTAAAATATTGTTTTATGTTTCCGTGCTCCTTTATACTTGGTTAAAAAATACGTATCCTGTTTGCTCAGTGAAATCCACTTGTATAATGTTAGGCTCTTGAAACAGCTGAGGGAACTTTTGCCACCCAAGGCTGCCCTGGAGTTGAAAAAAACACGTAGTGCTCCGACAGTATATTCAAATATTCAGCATACGGTAGGGTTAGAAGCTTTTGGCATGGTCCAGAGGTCAGGTCACCCAGTAAAGTTACGATGACCAAGAAACAAGGTGACCTTTTTAATAAACCTGGAGTTAAGCAGCTACCGTAACACAGCCCCTCTCCTCTTTTGGGCGTCATCTCCTAGCAGCCCCTTATCGGCCCTCCATGTTAACTACCATGATGTAGTCAGTGCTGTAAGTAAACATTCATGATCCATCCGTTTTTGTCAGTAAATTTTCATGCGATTGAGGGGATACTCAACCGCAACATCACTGATTCCTTTTAGGCATTTTCCTGGATCTAGGGTTTCGTCCCGTATAAGAACTAAAATTCAGGGGCGGATAATGTACTGGCTTTCATGCGCATTCATGACTAGTTATAAGAGCACTGACCCAAAACAGATTTTTGTAAGAAATGACAACGTATTATGCATTTCTTTGGAATAGGGTTTCGCGTCGATTCCCCCTTGATGTTTTGATTCCACTTTTGTGCTGCCTAGACACACCCACATTGGGTTATATTTAGTTAAAAGTGAAGTGTACGAGGCATCACGAGTTTAGATTATCGACATCTTATGCAGATATGGTAGGCGACTCCACAACAAACCTTTAAGTTTTACCGGCTAGCGTCGCCTTCACTGCTATTAGCTTACTTAAAAAACTCAGTAGTGGGGTAGTTACCCGTGGTAGATGTAAATTTTTAGTCCTTTTGTTACAAACAATTGTTTCGCCACTCCAAGGCTTTTCTCCTAGCAGTAGAACTCTGATTAGATGTCCTTTGAGAAGGGATTTACTTCTGTTGTCACTGATGTAGTGCACCGACACTTCTCGAAGATGAAAGGGGACACAACACTCAGGAAGAATACATACAATTAACATACAGTAGGGGTTGGGGCTGATGGCATGGCCCAGAGGTGAGCCCAACCTTCGAAGGCACGATGATTAAGGCGTAATGCAGCTCTGTTGCTAAGTCCGACAGTTAACCAATATATTACGTATTCACTGTGTGCACCACCTGTGTATCAATAAACATGAATTAGCATCATTCATTTACTATGCATGGCCCGGGTCCAAATTCTACATAGTTTTGAAGACGACGATAAAGAATAAGCAAAATCCACGTGATTCGATACATTTTCAATGAGTGAAATCGATAGCCAAAAAACAGAAAGAACCAACCTCGAAGCCAAGGCAACTTTTAAATTCTTCTGTTTGCTTTAGTAATTTGAGAGCCTAAATCATTGGTAAAAAAAGCGCTTTTAAAAATTTATAGAAGCGATTTTCTAAAAAAGTTTACATGTTTTCGCTTTTAGGACCAATTGGATGTTCGTCTAATTACGCTATTGTCAAGGTTATCAGCTGAGCCTCTGCTGTAAACCCGCCTGTTGGTGCATCATCAGCTCGTCGGGCGCCAACGTATGCTATTTGCTCTGATCATTCTGTAGTCGACATGGAAGAGGATCCATTTGCTCACATTGATCTTCGAGTGACAGAAGGTATTTCCTCCTTCTTAAGGCGGGCCACCTCCTGTAACGACCTGGCATCCCATTTGAAGAACCAAATAGAACAAATTCCTAAGGACGCAAAAACTATAAAGTTTTCACAGGTTCGAGAAGCCCATGAAAACATGGAAGCCTTAGGTTTGTTTAACCTGCCACCACTTTGGAAACTTGTGCGATCCTCTGGAATCGTTTTCCCCGAACCTTATGTTCCGCCCAGGAGCATAGTTGTCCAACAACGGGTGGAAAGTCTAACTCAGAAGTTTGCCAACATGGAGTACGGCCGCATGACTAGCCACCTTCCTCCTCTCGGGGTCACAGCCAGATACAAAGCTTCCGAATTCGACGGTGTCCAGTGCATGAAACGGCAGGTTACGATGATAATCAACTTCGTGCTTGTCGTTATTGGTTCCTTCGTCTTCGGTTACTTCCTAAGTGACATGGTTGGACAGAGCCATGCCAATCCTGTACAGAGAATCTCTTGTGGCTTTACTCTTGCTCTCTTCGTCTTCTTTGCTGATTTGTACTTTCTTCTTAAAAACGTGGATGCTTGCGAACTAAAGCCAGTCCCACCGAGAAGTGAACAGTGCACTTGAGGCAATGCCTTTTCTTCAGTCCCTCATTCTACCAAGTTTGTACTATTATAGAAAACTTTCTACTCATTCCTGCTTTTGGGTGTTAAGAAATGCTGTTGCTTTCGTACATCTATTTTCTTTTCAAACGGCTAGGGACTAATACAGATGAATATTAAGAAGCGGTTTGCTCCTTTTTCATAAGACGGTACTCTCTCTCGTACTCCTTCATTCGCAAGATTTGATCTTTGGTTTGACACTCTAGGTAGCCGTGACGAAAATGTCCACAGAAAAGCGGAGATAGGACGCCCCTTTCGACTCTGCATTTGCGCAATGCCATCAGCATCGGTGCGCAGTAGTCGCGTTCTTTTGAAGTCAGACCGGCTGCGATCATTTCTTCCTCTGTGACCTGAAATGGAACAGTAATAAGCTGTGCGGGGGGCTTAACCCAATTAAGTGTTGATTAGATGTTCAAGATGACGGAGGAATAACTGCACTGCCTAACTTCGTAACTAGGGCGGATCATAAGATCACAGAAGTCCATTGAAGGGGAATTGTGGGATGGGAGTTATTGCGTTTTCTACCAACTACTTTTCGGGAAAACCCGGGCCAGTAGCTCCGACTGTGAAACAAAACGAAGAGAGCTGGAGACACATGAAAGTAGCAGTATGGGATCAAACAATAGAAGTCGCAAGTGCCATCAAGGTGATATTGCCATCTATGGCAAAACTTGCAATTTGAAATTACCTAACTAGATAGTGGTAGTGATGAAACGCAAGAGGCGCTTCTACTGGTATTGTCTATCCCAGATTTACGCAAGGATCATTGTGGAGGAACCTACTATTGAGCACAACAAATTATACCTAAAAATTAGCACTTAGACTTGATTGCCACAATATCCAAGCAGTGAGAAAATTGGCACAAAAAAAAACAATAAAACAATAGATTGCAGCCATAAAACTGTACAAAACTATACTGACATATAGCTGTGATTGTTAGGATCGAGGCATAAGAACGGAGTGCTAGCTAAAATCTGCTTACAATAAGTTCACGTTTCTTCCGACCCCGTGGAAATCCTTTCAAGGGATCGTGAGTAGGTGGTTTCGTAACATTTGGTACGGAATCAGGATCCCTGTAGGTCTCAAATACATGAGAATAGCTCGCGCCCATCTCAAGAAGCAGCACCGCGGATAATTTGAAGTCCGCGGTGCACTGAAGAATGCATTCAATTCATTTTACCTGTAGTGGTTGATGGCTGAGAGTCTGACTTTTTAAACCATATTAAACGACAAAATTATAGGTTTTTTAACTTTTGTTGCTCCCTTGCCAGGCGTTGCTGAATTACGACATAAATAGCGCTGTCACAGTCCATTCATGTATTGTGCTAATACACATACATATATATATATCTGCAAAATTATGGCAGTTCGATTAGCTTTACATTCAATAAAGTTTGAATCTACTTTTCTGCAGATTTTATTCATGCCCAGCACCATGGCCCCCGGGTCATGCCAGTAGGCTGTAAGCCATTTTTTGCGTGAGCAATGTATTTTCTGCCAAACCACTACAAATTCTCTCGACTATGAGGAAGACTCAGTCATCGCAGTCATAGCAGTCAGTAGCTTGCGGGGCAGAAATAATGTCTTTCCTCTCCTTCGTCGATGATATACCTTGTCAATTCCATCGTATTCAGAGATTTATCGGCTCTGTAAACTATGCTGAGGGGACCTAGGACTAAATCACTTCATACTGCTCAGGCGTTCTACAGCGTGTGCACTTTGCATTTCTACCTTTTGCTTTTGACGCATTAGTTTTGACACCTTTAAAGGACCTTCATGTTGTTGCCATTCCGTATTTATTCCTTCCTACCGTTTCGCTGTCACTTCGACACAGCTAGTAGGAATACAGTCGCTTTATCTTTTGTCCAGTTGGGAGTACAGTGGACGTCTCCACAAGGGCCCTCTCAAAACTGTTCAGGTTTACTAGCCTTTCAGTAACTAGTTTGTCTTCTAAATACGCGTGATGTTAGGCCACCTGTCAACATTACACCTCAGTTTAAGTTAATTGGTCAGGATCATCTTTCCTTTGTGATTTCAAAACCAGATAATTGGTAGTTATCCCTTTGGACCTAGTTTTCCTGTTGTCACCGCTAGTGTAGCGCCTGAGCGATTGTCCTGAAGTTGAAAGTTGAAAGTAGCCGGAGTACCGACGGTACATCCAGATGGCCATGTCATAGAGCGAAGGTACACCTTGTTCTGTCTGAAGATCCTGCGCCGTTGAACACAGTCAAAAAAAAACATCGAATTAATATGCCTGTAATCTTTGTTTTGACAGAGGAACCACCTTAGTTTTGCGTAACTTCTTTCACCCTCATGTTAAACACATTTGCTTCTGAGAATATGATTTGTTTTCACATTTGTTCATATGCTACTTCCGCCAGTTTCAATAGACTCTCACAGCACCGTACATAGAAACGCATCGATAGTGTTGTCCTTCTCTTAGAGATATTGCCAACTTTTTTTATAAAAGAACAACCTTCTCTCTTCGAAGAAGAAATATCTATATTTCACCTCTTTATAGTTGCATGTGATTGAAAAGAAATATTCCGGAAAAAAAATAGTTAAAGCTGGCAAGTTTGTACATCATTAATTATTCGAAGCAATTGCTTTCTCTTGTTAGGCGCTTTTGCTTGCCATCGCCTAAGCCTGCATGCCACAGTGATCACATGTTTTTCTTCAAGGGGGTCACGTGGTCTAAACTTGGAGGGCATTTTGAAGAAGGATCAGTGTGCCTACAGTGTGATCTCGACAGCTTGAATCAAAAAAAGTTTTATCGCTTCCGCTTGGTGTGTCTATAAATCCCGAAAGGGATATCCGGATAAACGCGCTAGTTACTCTAAACCCTATTCACTCAGTAGACGTGTCTCAAAGATATTAATCACTGACGCGTACTATAGACATATACCATAGTAACTCTCAACTTAGCTAAGTTGTCTAGCATTCTGAAATCATAACAAGGCTGAAAGATGCTCTGCAACGAATCCGCTTTAAGAAATGTAGTCGAGGCATCGTATATCTTCATTAAGGCGGCACAACGACCCCTCACTTGACGTTGACACTTCATTTGATAATTGTCCTCCTACAGATCACTAGACTAAGGTGTCTGTTAGGTGCAAAGGTGGCTTCGAGTACCCCTTTGCTGTGTGTCTCAGGATGTGCCCTGATTCTGTTAGAGCTGGGAGCCTATAATCAGGCGTATAGGCCTCTGCTGTTGAATAACCCACGTGCCTAAACACACAATTAAAACAAGTGCAGGTCTCTTGCACCTTAATACGACTCAAAAGGCTGTGTTAATCTAGAGAAAAAGGCGAAATCATAAATTAGGGAGGATTTCCGATAGCCTCTTAAATAATAAGCAGCTGCCGAAGAAGTGGGTAGATGGGTAGGTGGGCGGATATGAACACGTGTGGAGGCGGCACCGAGGCACGCGTTTACACAGTGTCACTTTGCAGAGGAAATAAACAGACATACCAGACCAGGGCAATCGATAGTGGTGGCGCGGTCCTCTTCCCTCCGTACGCGCCTTCACATGTACGTATGCATTGGTTTGTGTGTTTGTGTGTGGGCACCATTCTTTCCCAAACCAAAAGTTCCCTTCCTCCGCAGGCAAATGACACCACCATTCCGCATACATACACACATTCCACCGTCTCTCTGGCCTTAATCCCAATCGCACAACTAAAACGCCTTAGGAGAGGGGGAGACGGGGAGGGGGGCGAGGTCACCTAAACACCGATCACACTCACTGGAAGAGCAGTGACCGCCCCGAGTAGAATTCAGTTGACTTACTTCTTTTGACACCTGCAAACACCTTGATGGGACGATTTGTAACAGAGCGAAATAGCTACAAAGTCATCAGCTGCCTTACTTCAACCCACTGGACAGTTAACTTCGCAAACTCGGTCTTTCCGGTTCGGTTGGCGCAGTACCATCTGCGGAAATGACTCAGACGCCCGGGGTTCTCTTTAAAACCTGGTGTTTACTTGACGGAAGGCATAGTCAGTGTACAAGGTTACCTCAAGCCTGTTTAATTGTAAAAGCATCAATTTGTAGTCCGCATATCTGTATATTAGATAAATGCGCCCTTCAAAGTTTGGTGACTAGGTGGTTGGTTAGTAGATCGAGGCACATGTGCATTTTGCGTGAGGATAAAAAGAGTGAAGTTGATAAAGCGAAGGAAAGGAGGAAGGAGGGGGTGTCGGAGAGGTACAACATCAAGACCTAGGGGCATGATTTGTCACGTTTCTCCACTAAGGCCACTGAATTGGTAAATTAGGACAATAAAAGAGGAGGTGGTAGAGGAGAGGAGGGTAAGATAGAGGAGGTTAAGTTTTAATGAAAGACTACAATGTGGACTGAGGGCAGGCGTTTGGGTCATAAATCAGAACGAAGGAATGAATAGCTTGAGCGTGTTTATGTCTGTCCATCTGCCTGTCTGTCACTCAGTGTGTGCAAGTGTATCTAAGTAGCAGACGGTGGAGAGAGAGAGAGGATAAGGGTCAAAGTCGAAGAGCGGGAGGGCGGTAGAGGGGTGTATTTATAAGGCGGAATCGCTTTAATAACGTCTGTAGACGAATAGATCCAACACTGGACTGGATCGTCTAATTAACGCCACGACCTCTCGACAAGTTCGACCTTTTGTCGACGTTTCATTGACCTGAGAAAAAAAACAAATGGTTCAAGCTTTGTTGATTGACTCCGCAACAGTCTAATAAAAGCTAAAAATCTAAACAATAAAGACAAGTAACTTCTTACAGCTGAGTGACATTGTTAGATGTGAGGGACCTACCACAGACACCACCTCGAAATGCGCCAGATAATGTCATTTCCATGACCATGGAATTAGCGTGATTTAAGCCCATTTCATGTTGCTTTGATTTAAATTCCATATCTCCACCGGTAGGTACAAAAAAAACCAAAACGAATCCTTTCTATCCACTGTGCAAGTGTTGAATCCACTTATCCCTCCCCCTTTCCCTCCCCGACTCCCCCCTCATTCCATTTCTCTGCCCTCCGCCAGGGCAATAGGGTGGGAAGGGAAGAAAAAGTTGAACTCTCCTTTCTATTATCTGTAAAAAAAGATTGAATCCTTCACTCCCCCATTCCCCTGCCCTCCTGTCCCTTTTCCTTCCTCAGAATAAAACTTACTGGAAAGATCTTCCAATTTGAATTTGGCCTAGAAAGTTCGGTCAGAATTAGGGGTTGGAAAGCGGACATAAAAGCGACGGGATGAACAAATCTATGCCCCAAAATAATGTGAATATTGTCAGATTTTATGTTTCCATTTAACAAATGTCTACTGCCTGTCCAGGCACCGCTTCTAGAAGAAGAAGTAAAGGAAAAAACAAGAAGGCGAAGGAAGGAGAAGAAGTGAGGAGGGGAAGGAGGATGGCAACAAAGTTACCGAATCAGTGGTCTTCCAGAAAATCATCAACAAGGCGTGTCTATTTCAGGTCTGGATAGTGCAACACATCGAGAGAATTATATCCCAGCATCATTGGGATCAAATGTTACACCCACGGTGCCAAATTTGTGTGGCACCTGGAAAGTTGTGGAGAATGGTCACAGGTAGGCTGCAAGTAAAGAAAATGTGTTAATTGGTATAACTGAATGCATTGGAACTCTCCAGGGGAAGTCGCTTTACCTAACCTCAAGACAAATTGCCAAAGAACTTCACTAATTACGAGTGTTATGCACACGTGACGCTCCTATTTCAGCTCCTGCGTCACATATATGTGACGGAGGTGGATATATCTGGTTGCACTAAGTTACACAACAAACGGATTGCTTGAAGGAGGACATACCCTCATTTTCTAAGATAGATGGTCTTGCCTTGTGGAATGGGTCACTGTTACTTGCTTCTGACAGGGATATACTTATCGCCAAAATGGATTAGACAGACATGGCGGATCAGCCTCACCTCCTGATTTTTTCCTTTTTCACTCAATGAAAAATTGGCCCAATTCCCATGTTTTGTGTAACTACCGATGATGAAGAAGGCACTGGTAACTATTTAATGGCTAATTTTACTTTTTTCCGCGCTAAATGCCATGTTGACCTTTTGAAAAGGAATTTGTGGCATACCTTTGCATTCCCTTCAAGGTTACACAAATAATATGACAGACTACTTCCAGAGGTGAAAAAAGCTTGTCAAATGTTAGATAGGGAAAGTTGTCTGGGAAAAGTGCTTCCACAGAGTTCGGGCACAGGAGGAGGGAATCGAATACCTTGTCACTACATTGCCCCTAGAAATTGGCTCGCCTTCTCCCCTTCTGATTTGAATGGCATGGCTACCAGTCGTGCGTGTCTCCATATTTCAAGGTGGTTGAAAGCCATCAAGATCTTCAACAACATACTTCTTCTTTACTTTTGACAATTGCTAATCAAAAGGAAAAATTTTTTACGAATAAAATTATTCAAAATCACTTTTTTTCTTATTTCCAGGACAGTTGGTGACAAGGATTGATCTTTTATACCTGATAATAAATATTTCGGGGTTCTTTATATTTAAATATTTTTCAGTAATTGGTGACTTGACAACAGTGTTTTATTTATTGATGTTTGACAGTTGTCATCCTACCTTGAGGATCCGATCATAGATTTGTAGCAGCCCAGAGGTGTAGGCAACGGATCCGGGCCTAATTGCGGAGACGTAGATGCCCCTAGAAGACAGGCCCTTGGAGAGACCGATTCCAAACGAGTCGGTAGGATTCGGTTTCACCAATCGAATCCAACCTCGCCACGAGGGCAGTCGATTTTCCCGACTAGTTGATCGGTGCAGGCGTCGTCTAGAGGCAATTGGGGTGGTGTTTCGACTCTCTGCAGGGAGAGGATTGCCTCGAGGCAGTACCTCTGTGCTCCTGTGACTCCTCTGCTTCCCATTGCTATAGTTATAAATAGGCATAATTAATATCAATATTAGCATCAACAAAAAGCTCAATTATGTCGATTGGAAGAATCACAGGAAGACTTGGGATTGGTCCAAATCCACCACAGAAACACCACGGCAAATGTCATGAAGAGTTTCGTCTACTACAATGTGGGCCAATGCATGTGCTTTGGCAGAGAGCGATACCTCTCGACAGTTGCGTGCCTCCATTCAGTTGACCGAAAATGGTCCTACTTTTACTCCTTGAAAATTTTCCATTAGTTCATTATCCTATTTTAGCCCTTCCCACCCTGTTTTTGTCCTCATCCACTGAATAAGGAGATAGGGGGAAGAGGTCTCCCTCTTTTTTGGGTAAAAAGGTGATAAAACTAGCCAATGCAGCACAATGCTAACACTTTTTTCAGAGATATAAAAATTGTTCCATCTTTTTGGTGCAAATATCAGGCAATTTGCCGCATTCAAATAGGGAATTTTTTTTCCATTTCTCCCAGGGTTGTGTGTGCTTTTTTGGGACGAAGGAGGAGGAGGAGGAGGAGGAGGAGGGGAGGAGGAGGAGGAGGAGGAGGAGGAGGAGGAGGAGGAGGAGGAGGAGG